>NC_041400.2:32147698-32345198 GCF_900747795.2 Erpetoichthys calabaricus | reverse complement strand
ATTGAGACTTCAATTTGCGTCCGAGCTTACCGCACGTTCAAATTACAAACTCATTCAAAATAAAAATAGACGAATGGTAAATACATTACGGAAACTTTTGCTGTTACAGTAAATCAAATTAAAATTTTGAAATTTTCATAACCCTTTACATAGTACTTTTTAACAATTCATCAATTTTACAAACTGGATGGACTCATGTATTTCCAAAGAACGCTAATAGAAAAGCAGGAACAATGGGGATCGGAGCCTAACGCGGGCAGATTCACGCACCATTTACCGTCAGTTAGTAACCTAAGAATGTATGTCTTATGGATGTGGGAGAAGGTTTGGGCCCAGAAAGTCACCGAAAACATGCGTCCAGACCAGGCCTTCACTTGTTTGGGTGGCAGCGTTAAGCACTGCTGCACCGTGCCGCCCAAATGATGATGATAATAATTATTATATTCACCTCCCCCAACTCGATTATTATTACTATTTTATCATGTCCCAGCGTGAATTAAGGACAGTTAGATAATGGATGGATGCAATGTTATTATGCCTGGGAGACTGGGGACGGTTGCAACAAGGGACGGTTGTAACAAGTCTTATTTCTCCAATTAGAAACATGCTAGAGTGATGATACTCATACTGCACATGCTCAGTTAGGCCCTCTCTCCACCAGAGAGAAACTATACAGTTTCATCATCTGCTGTTGCATTTATTGAAAAATAACTGTTTTGAAGGTATGAAAGTAATTTTTTTTTGCAAGTTGTTTTTTTGACTTACTGTCCATAGCTTTTATTTTAATTAATCAAAACATACCTAGTTCAAATCATTGTGGTGTTGACTTTTAAAATGTATTGTTAGCATGTTTCCCTGACTCTTTGAATAGCTAGCACATGGTGTTCTGTCATGGCTGGCAGGTCAGGGACGGTTGCAACAACTTGTTACAACCGTCCCCAAGCCAACCAGCCATATTGAAAGAGACTACATATCATTGCTTTTTAAAATTTTTAGCTCAGAATCAGCACATTTTTTTCAGTTTAAGTCCGAAGTATTCTGCTATACAGCTTAACTGTAGTTTATGGATCTAAAAATAGAAATAATATTCTGTTTTTTTCAGTATGCCAAGAGTGAGGAAGAGAGTTACTAACAGAGGGGTTCCCCTCGAAATTTTGGAACAAGCTTCAAACGTAATTAGGAATGAGGGCAGGACAGTCAGGGCAGTCGCCAAGGACTTTTCCATCTGTCATAACACCTTATTTCGATTCCATAAGAAAAGAGAGAAGCTTGCAAGTGAGGGATCAGATAAGTTACCACGTGCAGGGTACTGGACCATCAGAAGAGTGTTCTCAGAAGACCAAGAGAGGAGTCTAAAACGGTATTTACAAAGGGCAGTAGACTTATATTATGGGTTAAGTCCTAAAGAGGTAAGAGAAATGAACAAAAATGTATAAAGAGAGTAAGAGGGTGAGAGGGTTAGGGTAATATCGGTAAAAAGTGAAAGATAATAAAATCTATTTACATTTTCTAACATTTTATTTCAGGTTCGTAGGCTTGCATTTCAACTCGCCTCTCACTATAAGTGCAACTTTCCCTCACAGTGGAATGAGGCCTGTATGGCTGGTGTTGACTGGTTTAATGGTTTTTTAAAACGGCACCCAACTCTCTCAATAAGACGTCCTCAAGCCACAAGCCTTTCGAGGGCAACCAGTTTAAATGAAACAAATGTTAACAATTTTTTAAACAATTTAAGCCAGGTTTTGGACAAACACAAGTTTCAGTCACAAAACATATGGAACATGGATGAAACTGGGATAACAACTGTTCAAACTCCCGACAGGGTTGTGGCAAGACGTGCTGACAGGCAAGTTGGTGCAGCTACCTCAGCAGAAAGAGGCACACTTGTCACACTAGCTTGTACAATCAATGCACTTGGTAACTCCATACCCCAATGTTCATTTTCCCACCTGTGCATTACAAATCTCATTTTGTTCGGGATGGCCCACCTGGCTGTATTGGGACAGCTAACACATCTGGGTAGATGCAAGAGGCTGACTTTCTTGCTTACTTGAAACACTTTCAGCTACACACAAAGAGTTCCTCAGACTCCAAAGTTCTTTTAATTCTTGACAATCACCCATCCCACCTGTCAATAGAAGGCATCAACTTCTGCCGCAGCCATGGAATTGTTTTGCTATCCAAAGCCCTTGCCCTGACAAATTACAGCCACTTGACAGGAGTGTATATGGGCCATTAAAAAGAGTTGTCAACTCAGCCTGTGATTCTTGGATGAAGACCCACCTGGGGATGACAATGACAATTTATGATATCCCAGTCATTATCAGAGTGTCCCTGCCACTGGCAGCAACACCTACAAATGGGCAGGCAGGATTTAGATGCACAGGAATTTGTCCATTTAATAGGGATATATTCCAAGAATGTGACTTTGCTCCATCAGTAGTCACTGATCGCCCTCTTGCCCTATCTGCTGTGCCTTCTACTTCTG
Source organism: Erpetoichthys calabaricus (assembly GCF_900747795.2). Taxonomy (NCBI): domain Eukaryota; kingdom Metazoa; phylum Chordata; class Cladistia; order Polypteriformes; family Polypteridae; genus Erpetoichthys; species Erpetoichthys calabaricus. The sequence goes on along the minus strand of NC_041400.2, from coordinate 32,342,710 downwards.
GGACACCTCCTCCATCAGGACCACCTGCTGTCCCTCCAGGGACAACTGCTAATGTGTCTCCTCCAACAGAGTCACTTGCATTTGTGCCTTCTCCAACAAGAACACCTCCTCCAACTGAGCCACCTTCATTCTGTCCATCCCCATCAAGACCATCAACCTCTAGGATGAGTGAGCCTACAGATGACTTCTCACCTGAAGCTATACGGCCACATCCCAAAGCAGGACCCAGAAAACAAAGTACAAAAGGCAGGAAACGACGCTCTACTGCTATTCTTACAGACACTCCTGTGGAGGAGGCATTAGAGATGGAAAAAAACAAAACTCTGCCACAGAAAGCAAAAAAAAAAGAATAACAAAAAAGACAACTACGCAGAGAAATATAAAGAAAACAAAGAGAAACAGAGAAGAATACGAATCTGAAGACGAAGATGATGTCTGCATCATGCGTCTTGAAGGTTATTCAAAATCCAGGGAAGTGTGGCTGCAGTGCTGGATGTGCAAATCCAGGGCACATAAAGCCTGCACACCTGGAGGTGATGTTTACACCTGCCACAACTGTGAATCTGACTAAAAGAGTTGCATTATTTTGTTCTTGTTGTTTGTAGAAAGGTTCACTGGAAGCCAGTTCCCAAAATTGTTCTTCTAACTGGCAGATTTCTACTGTTAGTCAGTATGGATGTGGGGTACTTTATATGAGGGGTGACTAGCCACTGTTTAGGAATATCTGTGCAACTTTATTTGGGTTGTATTTGATATTCTCAATATTGTACAATAAATGTATGTTTAAATACTGTTAATTAGTAAGAATTATATTATAATTGTTCTAGTAACTGGCAGATTTATCCTGAGAGCCAGTAGAATTGTTGGGGTGACTTTAAATTCATTTTGTATTCAATCTTTTTTGACATGTTTTAAAGCAGATCCATGTTTGGACAATAAATGCATTTTTAAAAAATCCCGTGTGACATAAAAATACAGAACTTTCAATATGAATAAAAATCTACTTTAATATTATTGTATAATTGTAGATTTACACAGTACTATGCAAGTTCAGAGAAAAAGCAAAGGTTAATTATTGAAATTTAATATATTGTGACGTCCCGTCGAATAAACACACTCAGGAGCCGCTTGTCCGGGGAAGTCTTCCAAATGCCGACTGGCTTTTTATTCAATCTGCCGCGATATAAACGGTGCCCTACAGCCGCCCGTTGTCTGGGTCATGGGGACACCTCCAAAATAACAAAGACTAATCACCTTCGTCCTATCTACCTCTCTCAAAAAAAAGTTACTTCCCTTCTTTACACCTTATCCTGTTCTCCTCACTTTCTCCAGCCTCCAACTCACACTTCCGGCCACACACCCCTTTTTATCTCGCCCCATTAATTAACCCAGATCCCTGTCACTCATCTCTCTCTAGGGAGGTGCCCCAAGCCCTTACAAACAGGGTTCCCCCAAGACTCCACCCCAACACTGCTTCCCTTCCCTATAGCCCATGAAATGGCAAGACACGTCACAATATGTTTAACATGTTGCAACCGTCCCTTATATGTGTTGCAACCGTCCCGTTGCAACATCTGACTTCTTCAGTTCAAATCAATATTGTGCAGGATATGTAAAATATATTTAACTACAAGTACTATGGGTAATTAGCAGACAGATGTAAGTTTATAGTATACAAATTTGGCTGCTGTAGTCCAAACAGTCTCTGAGTAAATGAGAGGAATGCAAAAAGTGTTGCAACCGTCCCCACTATTACTACTATTAAAAGGACCACACAGCAATGGTTTACAATTTTAGGAACTATACAGTTCCACTCAGAGCCCATGCGGTTTATCCGAGTTTCCATCTTGTCCCCGCATATGCTCAGGGCCTTTTCACCCATCTTTCTGATTTTTCCTCGTGCATGCCAAAGACTTGCAGGCTAAGTGAATTGGTGCCATCAAATCGGCCAGGTGAGTTTGTGCTCATGTCGCGCTATACAATATTATCTTATTCATCAGTTCCAAATAAGAGAGAACGCGGTTTCAGAATAAGCCGTGTACCCTATTCAAAAATGAATATCTAGACTGACCACAAGAGGGAGAACTAAGATCAAAAATAAGAAACAGTGTAGCATGAGCGCAGATCTGAAAACTTGCATTGTATTGGGAGTTAACGGTGCGGTGTTCTATAAAATGCAGAATTAATCGGGAGACTCGAGGCAGGTAACACCTAATTTAGTTCCGTTTATCTTTATCTGGCGCCTTTCACTATGACGAGACCCAGCGCTCTGCATTCAATCAATTTATAATAAAAAAACAACGCAAATACTCACAGAATTATGATAGTATGGGAAGTCCTAATAAAAACAAAAAGGAGTGATTTGTAAATTCTATTCAAGCTGTTCTATACTGGAAACACTATAACACGCTCCAGAAAAGTTGGGACAGACAAGTGTTCCTCACTGTGTAACGTCACCGTTTCTTTTAATAAAATGTATTAAGCGTTTGGGCACTGAAGACACAAGTTTGTTTTAGTTTAACGGGAAGAATCATCCCCATTCATGCATTATTCAAGTCTTTGTTGCCGTATTTTACACCTTAAAGCACCACACATTCGGTCAGTCTCATGCTATGAAAACATCTGTGCAAGGGATGGGCGGATCGATACTAAAGTATCGATGCTTCCGATCCTGACCTTATAATTTAAAAATCGATGTAAACATCAAAAGTATCGATATTGCACATTTTCAATAATATGCAAGTTTATTAGAAAGTATTTTTAAGCAAAGTTTATTAGTAAGCATTTGAGGGTGAGAGCATGATTATTAAATTAGACGCGTCATATTGTGTAAATCGGGAGCTACTTTTTCTTCCGCGCTTTTCATCGTCCTGCATTCACACTGGCAGTGCTGCGATCCACCAGCCAAGTCAGTGGAGCTGTGTACGTGAGGCAATGACAGAAAGAAAGCGAAGGGTTGTTTGGAGTTATTTAATTCCACTGAGTGAACAATAATGAAGCAAAATGTGATAACTGTCAGAAGTCCGTACGTTATTACGACAGCACCACAAACCTAGTAAAACACATGCTGCACGCTCTTGACCATGATACAAGCAGCGGTCCTGAGGAGCTTCTCATCATCTGTCTTCATCGGGCAGTGACATTGAAATGGACAGTAAAACCGAAAGTGACAATCGCTTGGAATTTACATCATCATTTTACTTTTTACACTTCTGGGTACTTTTAACGTTTTGCATGTTTTACAGTAAAAAATTTAAAAAATGCCTTTTTTGTCTCAAAAATGTAACGCTGTTTACATGTTTTTTGAGAAAAAATGTAACACCAATGCTTGTTGTTGTTCCACAGATCGTTTCCAAGAACTGAATGTCTTTAATAATTTCTGTTAATAAGCAAAGAATCTGTTCTTTGACACTGTATGTAATTGTCTACTAATGCAAAGTCTTTCAAATGTAACTTTTTGAAGTCCACACATACTGTGAGTTTATACAGAAGATTAACTATTCATTAAAGATGACACTCTGGCTGCATCAGTATTGGGCTATCAGTATTGGTATCGCAAAACTGGCCTCAGTATCACCCGGTATTGAAAAGAAACTCCGCAGTATTGCCCATCACTAATCTGTGTCCAATGGAATTCAGTGTCCGTTCTGATTTGGCGCAGGCGCACGATGGTATAATTGTTCGTAACACTCACACTCTCTGTTTATGGTGGTTATGCTCTTATAACCCGCGCAGAATGTGCTTTGCCCTTGTCCTGCTGGAAAATAAAGGGACATCCTTGGAGAAGACGACATCTACATGACAGCATATTTTGCTCTAAAATCTGTACACATCCTTCTGCATTAATGGTGCCTTCACACACGCCATTGACACCGACACATCAACAAAGCATGATAGACGCTGAAGACTGCGATCAACAAGAAAGATCAGAAAGATGTTAGCTGCCTAAGTACTGTTCGCAATGGAGCGACTGTTGCTCTTGTCAGGAAATATTGACGTAATAGAGAGGGTAGCTCACGATCTCAAATTCTGTTTATCATCCAAGTTGAGAGAATAATTAAAGAAGCACTGACAAGCAAGCAACGAGTCGGGGTTGAAAGTTGGTGGAAGATGAATTACATCGGTAAGACTGGCAGACAATAAAGCAACAACATTAAGCAATGAAGAACTACTACAGAAATGAACGAACACCTTAGGTTACACATGTGAGATGTATGGAATGAATCTGTCAATGTAAGGAAAGTAAAAGTGATGTGCATATCAAAGGAAAGAACAACAAAACCAGTAATAATAAAGTTGGAGAGCATATCTTGCAAAGTGGATAGCTAAATTGGGGTCCGCAAGCACAGTCCTGGTGGGCCACAATGGCAGCAGGTTTTCACTTCAACCAATTTCTTAATTAGAACCCATTTATTTACTACTAGAGTAATGTTTTTTGGGGCTTAATTTTAGTTATCTTGCCTGTTACAATTCAGAACCCTTAATTAAAACTATTTTAGTTTTAGCAGCTGCATTTAAGTTTTAATTGTTGCCTGTTTTCTTAACCAGACATTAGTTAATAATGAAATGCGGATAACTAATAAACCAGAAGCTCTCCAGCTAATGTGCTTCCTTTTAAACCTGTGTATATGCACCATGAAGTGTCTGTGTTAAAAAAAGTGTTTAGAAATAAACGAGAGGGGAATTGGAAGGACCGTTAAATCTGTCCCAGTCCTTAAAGCACATGGATAATGTTCTAAGAGAAGGAAACTCTGCAGTGCATTTACAATTTCTGTTGGATGAATGAAAGCACTAACAAGACAAACAGTTAAACACCAAGTTTCATTATCAGCAAGGACTGACTTCTAATTAGGCTGGAATGAGAACCTGCAGCCACTGCGGCCCTCCAGGACCGTGATTGAGGACCCCTGCTATAAATATTTGGGAAGAATACTATCAAGGGATTGAAGTAGTGAAAAAGAAATAAAAATATGTATAGCAATGAAAAAAGCAGCCTTAAATGCTAAACTAAAATTACTAACAAATAGAATGGATAGAACGCTAATGAGAGGAATAATAAAAACAGTAATCTGGGGCATTGCATTCTATGGAGCAGAGACACGGACAACAAGAAAAAGTGAAAGAAATAGACTGGAAGCATTTGAAATGTGGCTATGGAAAGGGTCACATTAGATAGATAGATAGATAGATAGATAGATAGATAGATAGATAGATAGATAGATAGATAGATAGATAGATAGATACTTTATTAATCCCAAGGGAAAATTCATTTACTCCAGCAGCAGCATACTGATAAAGAAACAATATTAAATTAAAGAGTGATAAAAATGCAGGTATAACAGACAATAACCATGAATAATGTTAACGTTTACCCCCCCTGAGTGGAATTGAAGAGTCGCATAGTTTGGGGGAGGAATGATCTCCTCAATCTGTCAGTGGAGCAGGACAGTGACAGCAGTGTGTTGCTGAAGCTGCTCCTCTGTCTGGAGATGATACTATTTAGTGGATGCAGTGGATTCTCCATGATTGACAGGAGCCTGCTGAGCGCCCGTTGCTCTGCCACAGAAGTCAAACTGTCCAGCTCTGTGCCTACAATAGAGCCTGCCTTCCTCACCAGTTTGTCCAGGCGTGAGGCGTCCCTCTTCTTTATGCTGCCTCCCCAGCACACCACCGCGTATCTAATGAAAAAGTACTGGAAAAGACAGAACTGGATGGGACGTGAGCTAAGAAGAGATGGATTGTTAAAAGGAGTGCTGGTGGGCAAACTGGAGAGAAAGAAATAAGGGGGGGGGGGGGGCAAAGCAAGACTGGTTAAGTTACATGAAAGATGGTAAATCATACCAAGAATTGAAAAGAAGAGTAGAAGACAGAGTAAAATAGAGGAACTAACAACTGAAAGACCTGCCTTATGGCAGATAACTAAAGAACAAGGAAGGAGACAGTCGGTAGGTAGGATTTGATTTATAAAACGTTCAAGCCCCTTTTTGTGCTTTCCTTGCAAAAGTCAGGATTTCAAAAAAGTACACTTGACAGGGCCAGAAGGCCTGTGTATATTTACAGCAACTCTGATCCATCTGTTCGCAGCCTTTTGGAGAAAGTGTTGTCGGAGGCAGGCTAATGGCTTAATCAAAGGTGGAAAACAAGGAGGGGGACTGACGAAGTGCACTAACCTGTCTTCTTCCTCTTCTGCAGATCACCTGAACGGAAACTTGCCTCACACTCCTCCAAGTTCCTGCACTCCCTCTTAGTCCCGCCTCCTGTTAACCTCACTTCTGCCTTGAGCGCCCACGGACTCGCCTCTTCCTCCCCCCTGACTATCAAAGTCTCGCACCTTCCCGTCTTTTTTTGTCCCTATTTGGACTCTGAACCGGACAGTTCTCTGGTGCTGTTATTTTGTCTGCCTGGCAATGTGTACAATACACAGGGTGAATTCTCCAACTTTTCCTGCCTTCTTTTGTCTTTTACAGTGTGAAATGACGACATCCTTGATGAAGTAGGGAAATGCAGCCAAACCAGCTAAATGATGACTCATGCTTATAATAATTCATATCACCGAGCGTTTATAATATGTTGGTGGATGTGACAAACATTAAACCTCAAAAGTGATGAATATGATGAAATACACTTTATTTTTCTCCTTTTAAGAAGGCCGATTCTGTGCATTTGCACTGAAGAGCTTTTTAGTTTTTACTCCAGTTTATGTTGGCTTCCTATTATGTCTTCTAAAGATTAAGCAAAGCACAATAAAAACACCGAGGTGAGTCACTCAAAAGCTATAAATCTCATGCCCTACAGCCTAGTTAAAGCCTAATGGTATGACACATCCTGGCTTGTTTGGCACTGCTTGAAGACTCCTCAAACAGCCATATGCAAAGGGAATGAGCTTTTAGAGGTCACCAGGATTTATTTGCCCTTTCGGCAAGCAGCACCACAGAGTGTCCCTGAACTATGGACTCACCAGGACAACAACAACAACAACAACATTTATTTATATAGCATATTTTCATACAAAAAGTAGCTCAAAGTGCTTTACATAATGAAGAAAAGAAGAATAAAAGACAAATAAGAAATTAAAATAAGACAACCTTAGTTAACATAAAAAGGAGTAAGGTCCGATGGCCAGGGTGGACAGAAAAAACAAAAAAAAACTCCAGAAGGCTGGAGAAAAAAATAAAATCTGTAGGGGTTCCAGGCCACGAGACCGCCCCAGTCCCCTTTGGGCATTCTACCTAACATAAATGAAATAGTCCTCTTTGTAGTTATTGTTCGCACGGAGTCACTTGATGCTGATGGTTATACAGACTTCTGGCTTTTAATCCATCCATCATTGTTGGAACATCATGGTGCTTTGGGTAGATGGTGGTGGCACAAGCCACCACCAATAGGACGCCGGAAAAGGAAACAGAAGAGAGAGTAGGGGTTAGTACAAATTTTGAATGAATAGTTATTATAATGAATTGGATATACAGAGTGTCAGGATTAAATTACAGTGAAGTTATGAGAAGGCCATGTTAAAGTAATGTGTTTTCAGTAGTTTTTTAAAGTGCTCCACTGTATTAGCCTGGCGAATTCCTACTGGCAGGCTATTCCAGATTTTAGGTGCATAACAGCAGAAGGCCGCCTCACCACTTCTTTTAAGTTTTGCTCTTGGAATTCTAAGGAGACACTCAGTTGAGGATCTGAGGTTGCGATTTGGAATATAAGGTGTCAGACATTCCGATATATAAGACGGGGCGAGATTATTTAAGGCTTTATAAACCATAAGCAGAATTTTAAAGTCAATTCTGAATGACACAGGTAACCAGTGTAGTGACATCAAAACTGGAGAAATGTGTTCGGATTTTCTTTTCCTGGTAAGGATTCTAGCAGCTGCATTCTGCACTAACTGCAAACGATTGATTTCTTTTTTGGGTAGTCCTGAGAGGAGTGCATTACAGTAATCTAGCCGACTAAAGACAAACGCATGAACTAATTTCTCTGCATCTTTCGATGATATAAGAGGTCTAACTTTTGCTATGTTCCTTAGGTGAAAAAATGCTGTCCTAGTGATTTTATTAATATGCGATTTAAAATTCAGATTACAATCAACGGTTACCCCTAAGCTTTTTACCTCTGATTTGACTTTTAATCCTAATGCATCCAGTTTATTTCTAATAGCCTCATTGTATCCATTATTGCCAATCACTAAGATTTCGGTTTTTTCTTTATTTAATTTGAGAAAGTTACTATTCATCCATTCTGAGATACAGGTTAGACATTGTGTTAGCGAATCAAGAGATTTGGGGTCATCAGGTGCTATTGATAAATACAGCTGTGTGTCATCAGCATAGCTGTGGTAGCTCACGTTATGTCCCGAGATAATCTGACCTAATGGAAGCATGTAGATTGAGAAGAGCAGCGGACCCAGGATAGAGCCTTGTGGAACACCATATAGAATGTCATGTGTCTTTGAGTTATAATTACCACAACTAACAAAGAATTTTCTCCCTGCCAGGTAGGATTCAAACCAGTTTAAGGTACCAAGGTAGCAGTCTACAATGCAGTGGTTGTGAGCACACTCTTGTACAGGTGTAAGACTTGGACCCTATACCGGGAAGACATCAGCCTACCTGAGTGTTTTCAACAACATAAACTTTGAATGATCCTTGGTATTCGATGGCAGGATAGACTAACCAATAACACAGTCCTGGACAGAGCCATCTGTTTAAGAATAGAGTCTCAGAACTGATCTCATCAACTGCGCTGGCTTGGTCACGTCACTCAGCTCCTGGCACCCAAATCCTGAAACAAGTACTCTATGGTGAGCTTGCAAGTGGAACACAAAGCATTGGTGCACCAAAACGGAGATTCAATGATCAAATGAAGAATGTTCTTTGCAAATTCGGCATTCCACTCAGGAACTGGAAAATACTCTTTTCCGACAGATTAGAATGGCATAAGTATATCCATCATGGATGACTTGCCTTTGAGGCCATTTGACAGACAATCAACCAGGAGAAGAGAGAGCCTCGTAAACGCAGAGCCAGTACTTTGCTCTGACACAGATCTACCTCCATTCATCTCTCGAGTATGTAGCGGGCACATCGCCTCCAGAATTGGCTTGACCGCACAAAAGATAAGCCATCACTGGGGCCAAAGGAAAGGAGGAAATTCTTGGACAGAGCAATGACGATAATGATGATGATGATAACTGGCTTATAAGATGAGCCATTCTCTTGGAGCTATGAGCTGAGTTGGCCCTGGCATTAGAAAGACAACAGGCCAAAGCTGGCTCTAACTGTTCATATGCAGGTTTTAACAAAGGTTGGTTTTCTGGCAGCAGGCACCTACCAGAGGAAGCTGGCCATCAGATCAGGAATATTTAAGCCAAGCTTAAGCTCCATCATGACCATTGTGCTGCAGGCAACAGACAAGGCACTACATTTGGATTCTGTATGGTTTCGTTGTACATGCCAACATAAAAAGGAAATTTGCAGCAGTGTCCAGTTTTTCTAACATAATCATCGCAATTGACTACACTCATATTATAATGAGAGTACCTAGCGAGAATGACGCTGCCTTTGATATCCATAAGCAGTCACATTCCATTAAAAAACAAGTCACCTGTAATGCCAAGATGAGACTGACAAATATTGTGGTTTGGTGGCCTGCGTCAACACATGATTCAAAGTAGCGTTGGTGGAGGACTTGCAGAAGCTGCTATACACAATGGGCTGGCTTGTTGGTAAAGTAACTGGTTGAATGCTCAGTGTTTCATATGGCCTGCACTATTCATTGTAACAGCAATCGCATCATTACATGTGCCAAGTGATAATGGCTACCCGTTCAGATGCCGAGAGCACAGAGGAGCGCTGCTGTAATGTCATGCAGAGCACACCATAGAACTCCTGCAGTGCAGGTGGCAGCATCTGGAAGTGTCATGTGGGAAGCTGCTCTACCAGCCAATGGACGCCTGCAGCTTTGTGATGCATATGCATGAAGTTCATCTGCATAGTCTATACATGGTTGTCTCAGGGTGGCAAATGGCCAGGTTTTGAGGAGCGTTCACATATGCAAATTTACAAGATGATTGTGATTTATAAAGGTAAATTTTGTAGAAATGTATGTCATGTTTTTTTTGACATAATTATTTTCCTGCTCAATTCCTCACAGTTTTATTGATGAGACCCCTGGTCACCATGCTGCAAAAAAGAAATACAGTCAAGTCAATAAGTATGCGGACAGTGACACGGTTTTCATAATTTTGGCTCTGTACACCACCACAATGGATTTGAAATAAAGCGATCATTATGTGAATGCAGTGTAGACTTTCAGCTTTAATTTAATATCGTGTGAGCCCTTTAGAAATGACAGTGACTTTTCTGTATAGAACCCCCACCCCCCATTTCCAGGGGCTCAAAAGTATTTGGACATTTGGCCGACTAGCTGTTCCATAGCCAGGTGGCAGCAGTTCCCTCATTATTTCATGAACTATTAAGCAGGTGGAAGGTCTGGCATTGATTCCAAGTGTGGAATTTACATTTGGAAGCTGTCACTGTGAACTCTCAATATGAGGCCCAAAGAGCTGTCCATGGAAGTAAAAACAGGCTATCATTAGACTGAGAAAACAAAACAAACCCTTTAGAGAGATACCAGAAATACGAGAAGTCATCAAATCAACCATCTGGTACATTCTTAGAGAGAAGGAACACACTGGTGAACTCAGCAAGGTCTGGAAAACCACAGAAGACAACTGTGCAGTGTGATTGCAGAATTCTGTCCATGGTGAAGAAGAACATCTTCACAACATTTATTCAAACCAAGAACACTCTCCGAGAGGTAGACACCTATCACTGCCAAAGTTTACGTTCAAGAGAAGACTTCTTGAAAGTAAACACAGAGGGTTTACCACAAGGTAAGCCTGAAGCATAGGAAGGACAAATTAGACTTTGCCAGAAAACGTTTTTTAAAAGCCTGCACAGTTCTGGGATAATTTTCTGTGCACAAAGGAAACTAAGATTAGTATATACCAGAATGTTGGAAAGAGAAGAGTAAGGAGAAGAGAAGAAACGGCTCATGATCTGATGAATACCACATCATCTATGAAACATGGTGGAGGCAGTTTTATGGCTTGGGCATGCAAGGCTGCAAATTGAAGTCAGTCACTAGTGTTTAATGATGATATGGCTGCTGGCAGAAGTAGCAGGATGAATTCTGAAGTGTACACGGCTATACTGTCTGCCCAAATTCAGTCAAATTCTGCAAAACTGATAGGATGACGTGTCACAGTACAGATGGACAATGAGCAAAACATACTGTTACAGCAAACCAAGTGCTTTTCAATCCAAAGAAGTGGAAGATTCCTCACAGGCCAAGTCAGTCATCTGACCTCAACCCAATTAGACACGCATTTCACTTGCCGAAGACAAAACTGATGGCAGAACGTCCAGCGAACAAGCAGCAACTGAAGCCAGCTGCAGTAAAGGCCTGGCAAAGCATCACTAGGGTGGAAACCCAGCACTTGGAGATGATCATGGGTTCCAAACTTCAGGCAGTTATTGACTGTAAAGGATTTTCAACCAGAATTTTGAAAATGATCATTACTGTATATTTATGATTATGTTAGTTTGTCCAAATACATTTGAGCCCTTAAAAACAGGAGGACAATGTATTAAAATATCTGTCTTTTCTAAGCAGTTCATACAATATTTTTGAATTAAAGCTGAAAGTCGACACTTCAATCACATCTTGATTGCTTTGTTTCAAATCCATTGTGGAGGTGTACAGAGCGAAAATGATGAAAATTGTGTTACCATCCAAATACTTATGGACCTGACTATAGCAGTCCATGAATGTGCAGAGGAGATCTACAAGATGCATCACAGGACAAGGACATACCCTACTGTGACAGACTCAGTCTCAAGAAGAACGTGACTGTGTTGGGATCTAATCCAGGTCTTCACAATTCTCAAAAGCTTCGATAAAATAGATCCAGCAAAATTTTTTCAAGTTAATAGTGAATCACATACTCAAGGACATCAGTGGAAATTAAGGGGAAGGGCATTTAGGATCGAAGCCATAAAGCTCTTCTTTACTCAAATAGTTGTGAGAATCTGGAACAATCTACCAAGACATAAAATTGAAGTAGCAACCTTGACAGCCTTTAAGTATCTGGATGAGATAATTGGGACAGTTTAGCTATTAGCTAAACAAAAGAGTTTGTTGGACTGAATGATCTCATCTCGTTTGTCAAATTCTTTATGTTTATGTTCTTGTACTAACATGTACCATAATCACAAACCTTTTAGCATTTTTTATTGTTCTTAAGAGGTCTTATTCAGATGTCTATTGTGGCCTGCAGGGGGCACTCCAGCTCCCCAAACCGACACAAGCAGATGCAGACACTAGTCCAGTACAACACACAGACTTTATTTTTCTGTGAGAAACTCTTCCCAATAGTTTTCCACAACATCACAGTACAATAAAGCACAAAGCCCAATAATAAAGCACACAACAACTTTTTCTCTTCTTCTCTCTCTTTGTCTCTGCCTTTACTCCTCCAAATGACTCTGGCTCCTGGAACTGCAGCAGCGGGCTTCTGTTACATGACACCTAGGAGTACTTTTGGTAGCCCAATAATGGGGTCCAGAAACACAGGAGTCCAATAAAGCAGGGCCCCCCGGTCCCTGCAGCGGCATCCAAGGAACTCAACAGGTATGAGTATCAGGACTCTGTCTCCCATGAAGCCCTGAGGTAATCCACGGTGCTGCAGCAACCCAGGGGGACTGCCATCTAGTAATATGGATGAGACAGTGCCTCATGCATGCTCTCTCTCCCGGTCCTTCCATTTCAGAAGTGTCCCGGCTGGTAAAGGCAAAAGCCATCTGCTACACCATAAATTAAAAAAAGTTGTTTCTAGTGAAAGCAGAGAATTTGAAAAAAAAAATGTCCTTCTATCCAGGAAACAAGGCAGAGTCCATTAGCAACATTTATTTGGTCGGGGCGATTGGGTGGAAGAGGCTCACATCTGGATTTGGCCTTGTTTTCCAGAAGCCTGCTGCTCACTTTATGGCTGAACCTCCATTTAATTATTTAGGCTGTTTTTTATGCAAAATCAATAGGAGGTGATAATTTCCAAGGAACAACTTATGTCCCACAAGCAATAGAAGTGCATTTTCTAAAATGAAAGCACACACACAAACGCATGCACATGACAGGTCATTAACCATTTTTTGTATTGTCTGGAAGCACTTTGTGAGCAGGTTTTAAGGAACAAATTAGTCATCAAGGTTCTGCAATTTGTCTGCTCTCCCATTATGTGAAGGCCCGTGTAACAGTCAATGATCCTGCTGCAAAACAACACAGGCTTGCTCTATTAAGGATATCCGACATCTGGGCACTAAGATATCTGTGACATAAAGTGTACTCAGCTTAGCAATTACCTGTAATAGAAGAAGAGAATGAGCTGCAATCACATCCTAGTCGATAGGATAGCAGCCCTTTTGGCAACGTGGCAGTTTTTGGAATCATTTATTTTGCTTCATCTTCTAATGTTATGCCAGCTCCGATTTGCAGAAAGCAAGTGGCTACAATACTAAAGAAAAAGTAGAGCCATTTGCATTGCTAACGTGTGATACTGTGACTGATTTTAAAGAGATTAGTGCATCTCACAACACCTCAATTCTGAACCAAATGGCACCTGGTTAGAAACATACATTAAACAATTATTTACATTATTTCAACAAACGTGCACTGAAAACACATTCATGTTATAAATGATTTTTGTCTATTACAGGATATCCAAGGAAACTCGGGTATAAGACAAGGATGGACCGTGGAGGTCACACAAGTCCATCATGTCACACTGATTCAGAGTCAACTATTAACTTGATGTTTTTAGTGTGTGGAAGGAAACAAGAGAACATGGGGAGAAACAATCAAGGTTGGTGTAAACTCCACTGCTGGGGAAATAATTCAGAGTCACTTAACCCAGTGCTCAACATTACATAAAGGTGCCATATACAGTTAAAACCAAAATAAGCCTAGTAAAATAAAAACTTCAAATTGATGGCAATTTTGATTTGATAAAATTGACGGGAGAAGCTTAAAGGACTTCTCCGAACCTCAGCAGATATTATATGAAAAGCAATGTATATATATGATTCCTGCCAGGCTAACAAAACTCAAAATGAGGTGTCAAAGCACCAGATTATACTTAATATCCAAAGTCTGCCTGGTCCGAAACTCGAGAAACAGGCTTCACTGCCTGCACAGGTCAAAATGGCCTGAAAAGACTTGAAAAGGGAGAGGGAGACATAGAAAACCCCTGGCTTACTTTAAGAAAAAATAAAATTCCTTTTTTTTTATGGTTTATTTTATAAAAATTCATAAACAAGAACAAGTACAAGGAATATCAAAGGGTAGTAGGTTCTCAAGGGAAACATAATTAACCAGTGCTAAGAAATCTTACTCCAAAACAAACCTAGAATCCGTGAACCAAAGATTAAAACGTGAAAAGCACTTACAAAGAAGAAAATTCACAAATCCAAAAAAATGGAAAGGGTGCTGAACAATAGAAGTTTCCAAAAATGCCTTGGGGGTCCAGCCTACAGCCTGCTAGACCCTTAATGCATAATGGCCACAGTGTGTACAAATGAAGAAGCGTATGTTTTAGGATCCTTGGTGCTTTGTATTTGCCTCAGTTGTTCTTCAGCTTCCCTTCCATAATGTTTTCTGAAGTGGAGTTGGACCCCTTCACTTTCTGCACACTTAACTGTATTGTAGATTTACTTTGAAATGGACACCTTGGCCATTTTTACAAATCAATATATGCTCAATAATCCTATAACGACAGAGTGAAAGCATGTTTTCAGAAAGGTTTGCAAATTTATTACAAATCAGTAACTGAGATCGTTCATTCATATAAGTATTCCAACCCTTCATTCAGTACTTTGCAGAAGCCCCATTGGCAGCACTTACAGCTTTGAGTCTTCACGCTAAGCATTGTACACCTAGATTTGGGCAGTTTATTCCACTCTTCCTGGGAGATCCTCTCAAGTTCATCTACACTGGATGGGAAATGTGAGTAAACTGCCATCTTCATGTCTCTCTACAGATGGTCTATGGGGTTTAAGTCTGGGCTTTGGCTGGGCCACTCAGGGACAGTCAGAGACTTGCTCTGAAGTCACTCCAATGTTGTCTTGGCTGTATGCTTCAGGTCGTTGGCATGCTGAAAGGTAAATTGTCACCCCAAGTTGGAGGTCGTGTAAACATGGTGTCAGGTTTTCCTCAAGGACCTCTCTGTATTTGGCTGCATTTGTCTCTCCCTCAAATCTTACCAGTCTCCCCATCCCTGCCACAAAGACGCACACCCATAGTATGATGCTGCCACCCCCATGTGTCACTAGAGGGATGATATTAGGTAGGTGATGAACATTGCCTGTGTAGTATATTGCAAGTTTGAATTTTTGGAGATTCTGTAGTAATAAGGAATTATGGGTATTGGGGAACTGTTAGGAAGTAGGTAATAATAATAAGATGGTATAACATGTACTCAGAAATGATCTTAGTAAAAAAGTTAAAATGTATCACTTTGAACCTGTCTCTGTCTTCTTCCTTTTTATGAGTACAATATTATTGCCTATAGAAATAACACTGGCAATGAGGATGGGATATGAACCCTCCCAAAAAGCAGGGAAAAGAACTGAACCAGAACCTGCAAAAGCTGCAACACCGCCAGCCAAAAATGGAAAACTAGCAAAAAAGCAAGTTGAGGAGGAGGAGGAACATGATGACGAGGATGAGGAGGATAGTGATGAATCAGATGAGTCTGAAGATGAAGAGCCTGCACCTACCCCCAAAAAGGGCAAGAAAACACCTGTGCCTTTGAAAGCTATGTCTGCGATATAAGCTACCCCGGCAAAAAAAAGCAGAGTCTTCAGAGGAAGAGGAGGATG
Organism: Erpetoichthys calabaricus; assembly: GCF_900747795.2. NCBI lineage: Eukaryota > Metazoa > Chordata > Cladistia > Polypteriformes > Polypteridae > Erpetoichthys > Erpetoichthys calabaricus. The sequence continues at coordinate 32,326,775 of NC_041400.2, read as the reverse complement.
ATGACTGTTTCACCCCCAAAGAAAGCAACTCCAACTAAGCAAGGTGCAACAGTTACTGTGACCAAGAAGGCCCCTGCAGCCAAGGCAGGTATGAAAGTTACACCATCTTATTATTATTATCTACTTCCTAACAGCTCCCGAATAGCCATAATTCCTTATTACTACGAAATCCCCAAAAATTCAGACTTGCAATATACTACAGCCTGGTCTTCAGACATAGTGCTTGAAGTTTTGTCCAAAGAGTTCAATTTTTGTCTCATTAGACCAGAATTTGTTTTTCCTCATACTCTCAGAGTCATTTAAATTTTCTTAGGCAAGAGTGACTTACAGTACATTTAGCCTCTCTACCATAAACGCTACTGAGATGGTCATCCTTCTGACAGGGACTTCAGGGAAATTAGGTTCTTGATCATCTTCCTGACAAAGGCTCTTCTTGCCCAGTTACTCAGTTGGTTAGATGACCAACTCTAGGAAGAGTCCTGGTGGTTCCAAACTTCTCTCATTTCACACGTATCTACCTGGGAACCTGTAAAGCTTTAGGAATGGTTTTATGCCCTTGCCCTGATCTACAGGTATGTCTCGCCATATTTTTATGTTCCTTAGATTTGTTTTTTGTCCTGAAATACCATGTAAATGGTGGGACCTCCTATACACAGGTGTGTGTCTTTCTAAATGATGTCCAATAAACTGAATTTTCCACAGGTGGACTCCAATCAAATTCTAGACACACCTCCAGGAGAATTAAAGCAAACAAGATGAAGCTGAGCACAGTTTGGAGTGCCAAAGCAGGCATCTGAATACTTACAGAAATGAGAGATTTCAGCTGTTGATTTTTAATAAATCTGCAGACCTTTCATAACACATTTGAACTTTGTCATTATGGGATACTAGACAAAGAGCCCGTTTCGATAACGTAAGATGAAACGGGCACAAGTGGAATAGTAATAAGTATAAGCACCACAAACCTGATATAGGTGTATTGAATGAATGCGTAATTGAATCAGAATGCGTAATTAGGCCTCGAGCTGTAGTCGAAATCGCCTTTCAGGCCTCTAGACCTTTAATCGAAGTCGCCTTTCTCTTTGAATTTTTGCGGCCGTAAATCCGCCGCCTGCTGCGATGTTGGGGTTGGATGTCGGTCGAAGTCGCCTTTCTCTTTGAATTTTCGCGGCTGTAAATCCGCCGCCTGCCGCGATGTCGGTCTCGTAAGGTTTTTCAGGCAGCTGCACAGAAAGCGACTGCGCATTCGGCTTCGGACGGACGTGAGTGAGTGAGTGAGTGAGTTAGGAGGCTAGCGAATCTATAATAATAAAAGGCAAAGCCCTCACTGACTGACTGACTGACTCACTGACTCACTCATCACTAATTCTCCAACTTCCCGTGTAGGTGGAAGGCTGAAATTTGGCAGGCTCATTCCTTACAGCTTACTTACAAAAGTTAGGCAGGTTTCATTTCGAAATTCAAAGCGTAATGGTCATAACTGGAACATATTTTTTGTCCATACACTGTAATGGAGGAGGCGGAGTCACGTATCGCGTCATCACGCCTCCTACGTAATCACGTGAACTAAAAACAAGGAAGACATTTACAGCACGAGTCACACGCAGGAACGAAGGTAAATGACGTTAATTTTTGACTGTCTTTTAATACTGTGTTAGCATACATATTAACACATGTGCAATTAAACGTGTGCATTTACGGGGTGATTTCTGAGGCTTAAAAGCTCACCTTTTATCAAACGCGGGAAGAAAGGTAACTGACGTTGTTCACTGTCTTTTAATACTGTGTAACCATACATATTAACACGTGTCCAATTAAACGTGTGCATTTACGGCGTGATTTCTCAGGCTTAAAAGCTCGCCTTTTACTAAAAAGGTAAATGCAAAACTATTTTCAATCAGTTTATTGAAACGCTCCCGTTAAGGATTGCAATAACATATTTGCGAGATAAAAGAACGAAGTAGGGGGAAATGGAGGAACAGCCGCAAACAGCGAAGAGCAAAAAATTAATTAAACAATTGAGAACGGAGCGAGTTAAGCATACAAGCATGTTCATAAGGGAAACAAAGCACGGTGTAAAACGTAAGTTTAAATTAAGTTAATAGAAACGCTCCCGCTGCGGATTGCAATAACATATTCGCGAGATAAAAGTTTAATGAGAAGACACGAGGTATAAACGAAGCACACGCCATGGCGCAACATTAGGGGCAACAGTTTCAACCATTCTATGATCTGCTTCTCGCAACTGAAAGACGGCACATGGCGGATGTTAGCCGACTTGCTGACCGCAACGTTAGGGGCTTCAACTATGGCGCTGACGCCACATCTCAGTGCCAACACTTTGCAGACTGTACTTAAAAGACACGCCCCTCCTCACTGGACAGTTAAAAACACCAATCAAACTAACGATGACATCAAGTATTACCCAATCAAAAGTAGGAAAGGAGGCATCTTCATAAAATGCGTGTGGGATGATTTGCATGAGACGCTGCTTTAAAAAAAAAATGATAAAAAAAATACGGGATAAATCCCGTCCAGTATTGATTCAAAACGGGACGCGCAATTTCATTCTCAAACGCGGCACGATTCCGTATTTTAAAGGACGGGTGGCAACCCTACAGTGCCAGGTAACCACCCATACAATCAGATTGTGATTCAGACTAGGAATGCAATGAATGTAATTACCCCGATCTACATACAAGGCGAAAGTCTTGCAACATTCAAAGATGATGGTTTGGGATAATTAGTACTTATTAAGTACAACATTGAACATAAAAGAGCTTATGAAGCCTTGAACCGAAAAAAGCAACATCTCAGAGATCGTACAAAAAAAAAAGGAGGTAATGTCGTTTTACTCGCTGTAGATTTTAGTCAAACATTACCAGTTATTCCACGAGGGAGACCAGCAGATGAACTCAACGCGTGTTTAAAATCCATGCTTCTCCCACGGTCGGTTATATGTCGCGTGTTCTCGGGTAGGTACACCAAAAAATGTATACATTTAAGCATGTAATGGGCAAACAAAAAATGAGGTATGCCCGAAGGCACTGCAGTAGTACTCAATGTAACTTTACTTCTTAAATGTTCATGTTTTACTGTTTAATAATTTATACGCTTCTTATATATTGTTCAAATTCTTTTATCAAAATACCAGTGACAGCGCAATGCACGATAACATGGAGTGAATACACCATACGCATCTGCCCACGGCCGCCCTGGTGTGTGCAGATAGGAGTTGATTCTAAAATAAAATAAACATAAAAAAGAGTAATACATTCATCACCCATAAAGCGGATAGCAGACGTGACGTATTATATGTGTACCACATTTCAAGTCAATACGTGAAACGGTTTTGCAAGCTACATGTGATTTAAAATCCTGGACAGACCAACGAAAAGCCAAGGTAGCAAATTATAGAAGAAGATTTTACTGTTTAATAATTTATATTTATATGAAATGTGCTTCTTATATATTACTTCATATTCTCATATGATAATGATGTTAATGTTGTTTATATTGATTTCTATGTTATTGTAAGTGCATCTATGTGTGTATATGTATGTATGTATGTGTATGTATATATATATATATATATATATATATATATATATATATATATATATATATATATATATATATATATATATAAAAAATATATATATAAAAAATATATGTGTATATGTATATATAATATATCTGTATATGTGTGTGTATATGTGTATATGTATATATATATATGACAGCAACACTCATAACAATGACAACACAATTACATTGACAATCATGTTACGTTATTTTTAAAATGTTTCCTTTACTTTTTCATAACCTCTTTAACACACTACTTCTCCGCTGCGAAGCGCGGGTATTTTGCTAGTTATATATAAGATTGAGCATAGATTGATGGGCAAAAATGGCAAATTTATCCATTTAAAATTAAATCTACAAAAGTGTGCAGAAAATGAAGGGCTCTGAATTCTTTCTGAAGTCACACTGTATGTCTCAAATGTGTCTTTGTAGTTCAAGAACATCCTGAAAATTGAAACAAGTAGAAAATGCAAATGCAAATGCAAATAGACACGTTATACTTCATAACTTGTTTTCTTTTAGGCCAAGAAAAAAAGAGCATGAAGTTGTTAGTTGTAGACTGTACATGTGAAAAAACTACTTCCGTCATTCCAAATTGTGTCAACAAGCTAATCCCAGTGGGCTTTTATGAAATCATAGAGCAAGTCAAGAACTTGTCCGGAGAATGATGAGAACTGACTCTATAATCTGTTTCTTCTGTTCTCACTTTTTAGTAGTTTACTTAGAGGATGGCAGAAAACAATAAAAAGAGAGCAACGTGACACTGAGGTGAAAATTCATGACCCATTTATGATAATGGCTTTATGCTAATGTACTCCCATTGCATGTAATGGTGATCACGCTAGCCCAGGAAATTACAAGATGCTAAGTTTAAAATGTATTATTAGTAAAATCCTGCAATCAATAATTAAACGCATGTAAAGAGAGGTTTAGCAGGTAGAGTGCCTGCTTTTCTGACACTAATGACCACTGTAAATTTATTCATGAGTGGAGGGTATGGTCATGTTTTGCTGAAAAAATATTTGTCTCCTGTTCTTTTCTTACTCCAGGGTGTTTCTTCATCCTGGTCATACTGGTTAACCAGCCCTAAGCGTTAGTCCTGACCACCAACGTACACATGTTAAATCAGAAAGCTGTTAAATAGGCCAACAATGTGAGGATAAAAGGAGACTCAAAGAGCCAAAGCCTTGCTCCCATGTCAACCTGTTTTCAGAGTTAATGTTTTGCTCACTTGCTAATCATGACCGCACTTTATCGAGTCAGGTGTTGTCCCAATTCATTCCATTTCTTTGCTGTGACTGGGGGTTGGGTAGAATGGAGACTATTGAAATGGGCTGTGCAATCTTCAGCTGCAGCAAGTTCTGTTGTCTTCTCATTGCAGAAAGTGACCAGAAGTGAGCGCACCAAGGCCTGCTCAAGAAGTGAAACAGGAAACCAGAAGAGTCTACCAGAGCCGGTCTACACGGACATCTTCTCTACTTACATCCCAGCAGGGGACATAAAAAGGTCACAGGCCTTGGAAGGGGTGGCAGTCTGTGGCAGGACTCACTAACACCTGAGGCACACATTGTTTTGAACTAGAAGTTCCAAGATGTGCAAGTCCCTAAAATCTCTTTGAAAAATCTCCTCTAGAGGGGGGTATTCTGCCAAACCCCGGCTCGATAAAATACCAAACACAAAATCTTTATAAAAATAAAAAGGTGTAATTTTTTTTTTTTTTACAAAATACTCTTCTCTGTAGAACACAAAATACATAAAGGATTTTCCTGAAACACAAGGAAACCCAAGAGAACAGGTTCCAAAACGAAATACCAAGAATAGTCAAAATACAGAGCAAAACAACAAAAATATCCAGTAGGTCACAAAAAGCACAAGGCACGGCAAAAACACCAAAACTCACAATCGAAATGAACTGCCAGAAACTATGGGAGACCCTCTAGATTTACAGTTCTTGGTAGTGATTGGTGGGTGGCCCCACCTGTTGGGGGAACCATTCACAAAACACATGGAATATAACCCAGGTGGCTTACATACGTAGACACAACCAAAAACAAAACAAAATGCAAACAATCCACAAAAGTAACAATGACATAAATGAAAGAAACAAAAAAGTCCCAAAACATGATTCCCAGCCAGAGGATGGAAGGGGAGAGTGGAGGAGGGCGGCTGGTTGAAACACAACACACGTGAGCAGTTTATCTAACAGAATACCTGGAGAAAATGACACAAGCACAAAAAAGACAAACTTTACCGAGTGAGGAACAGGACCAGGATTCAGACCTGAGGCAGCAATGCTATACTGTACCACCATCAATACTGTATATAGAAAATGCTAAGGGTTGTGTCCAGTGGGCCACGCGATTACTCACAAACTACTGTGGCTAGAATCTTGATCGTGTTCTTAATTTAAAAGCTTATGACATAATAATAAGAACTCCCTTTCAGTTTCCATTATGACTCATCGTCAACCTTCTTGTGTCACCTGATCTTCTAACACCTTCTCATTTATTCTTCTTTCCAGTACAAAAGGTGGGTGGTCACCCATTGGATCAGTCAGAAGTGCTTTGAGATTCTGGTGTGGATGGCTTCTGTAAGATCAGCAAAAAAATAGTCTGGTTTTCTTTAAGCCAAAAAAGAGGAGAGTATTATATTTCCTAAAATTAGACTGTCCTCCATATGCACCAAGGATCACTTTTGTTTGCTTTTCTAAATAAGACAGGCAGTATTTATGACGGTGAACAGTTGAACTTAGTCCGTTTATAAGGCTAAATTGCAAAATATTATTTGTTTAGATAAGAGGCAGACATTTCCACCCTTTGAAGCTTTTGAGTTATTTTTATATAACTAAACTGAAACACTGGGACAGAAAGTGCAAAGGCTTATAAGGCTTTGACTGTCTTTGTACCTGGGGGTCTCGCTGATAAAACACAGGGGCAGGATGTTCTTTGTTAAAATGCTTGGTAATCCTCAATAAAAGAGGAGATAAGTAGATGAAGTTCTTCTGAACATAGAGAGGTCCTTCATGGACTGTAGGTTTACAATGCATAGAATTGTGTTAATGCTTAAGACATTAAATTAATTACTGCCATTTTATGGTTTATATTAATACAGCAGTAGATTTATCAAAGTAATTTGCTTGATTTGGGGTCGACAAGCAGGAAACACATGACAACAGGAAAATGTTATTTTGTTGCTTGGGTTGTAACCTTGGCTTAGTGTAAGAACTAGGGGGCTCCGCCCCCTGCTCGCTTCGCTCGCCAACCCCTGGTGTTGGGAATGAGAAAGAGCGTGATGTATGAATGAGATATAGAATAGTGTGAAGGTGTAGATGATGCAAATAGAAAGCAAACAATAAAGTGTGTGGCACAGTGTAAAGGTTTATTGGAAAATTTCTTTGTACACGCCGTTTAAGTGTAAAAGGTAATTCCAGCTCAGAACTTGTAAGGTCATTTAAGATGGTTATTGTTGTGATCAGAGTCAAGTTTGTCAGAGCTTAGAAAGAGTTGTGTCTGTCCAGGAAGTAATGCAATGACTTGGGTATTTATGTTTTCCACATTTTTTGGACATAATATAGTGCGTTGTGTTAAAAGGGGCATTTGGTCTAATGAGATCGCTGTTCCAAATCTGTCTGTAACTAAGTCGGCGCAGATAAAGGCTTGAGGAAGTGTAATAATATGTGGGTGAAGTCCATCTGTATTGGTGAGTGTACCATCTCCCAGTTGTAATAACCAATTGTTATGATCTGGATGTGGACATCGCATGTTTTGTACTAACTGTATCTTTTGAAAGTAATGCCAATTGTCTGCGTATTTTAAGGTGCACTGAACAATAGCTGAGCGCATGGAATGTGGAACAATAGCTAAGCACTGTCTAAAATCTCCTCCTAATAAAAGTACCTTTCCTCCAAAGGGAAGATTATTATTCATAAACGTTTGTAGAAGTTTATGAATGGTGTTGAGTAAGTGAGTGGATGCCATTGTACATTCATCAATAATTAACAGTTTTGCAAGACGGATGTCATGTGCAGTGCCACTGTTAATGTTCATAGTGGATATCGATTTGTAGGATCTAATGCAGTTGATAAAGATTTCACTTTCAGGTACATCGTTAGTTAGAAGCTTCTGTAGATATTCAGGATATGAATGTAAAGGAGGCAGTCTAATTTGACCGTTTTGATAACAACGTGTAAATTCATTACTTGTATTGCCAGTTGTTTCTTCAGGGAAGTTAAGTGAATGACAATGATTGCAAATGACATTCATTAATCCCAATGAATTTTCCTGAATAGTGGACTCATTATTGAACGCGTTGTCAGCTAACTGGCGCAAGCGTTTAGCAGGTGTCTGTCGTTGATGTCCGTGACGTGTATGTTTTGCTTGTGCCGTTTGAGAGGCGCGTCGTTGTATGTCCAGTATTTGGGACGTGTTGTTTTGGAGCTGTAATCGATTTGCCTGTGAGGTGTGAGAAGCCCGTTGTAGTTTACGGTGTGCATTGTTTGTATTAAGCCTTGCCCGTTTTTGTATATCGGTCAGTTGAGCTTTCTCTTTTTGGAGCCTTGCCTGCTTGTTTTCCGGCATTTGAGATGCGCGGTGTAGGCGTCTGCGTTTATTTATTTTGTCCCCTCGCTGCCGTTTCTGTATGTCTAATAGTGCCTCATTGTAATGAGATCCACCTATGCTGCATAGTGTGAATTGTATTTGGTCCCATTATCCGAGCCGTATCGTTTTGTACCCGTGATCGTGAATTTATGACTTGTTTGTTCTTGAGCGTGATAAATATGGATAAGTAATAAGGAGGATCGCACTCACTGTTAATATGGAGCCTTTTCTGCGGTTGAACGGTTAATAGTGCGTTATTGTAATGAGATCCACCTATGCTGCATAGTGTGAACGTGTTGAGATGACGTATGTTTAATACGGACGGTTCATTTAGAAATGGGGCTTTGTGTGTAGATTTGTGCATATTTGCGTTGTTGATTTGTTTCAGGGTGCACTGTTCCAATGCGATGCAATATTTGTCCACATATGCGAAAGCAGTATGGGCCATTGCCAGCTGGTGGCCTGATATTTACTCCGGTAGATGCAAAAGCAAATGAACTATTGTAGGATCTAATGCAGTTCATAAAGTTTTTACTTTCAGGTACATCGTCAGTTAGAAGCTTCTGTAGATATTCAGGATATGAATGTAAAGGAGGCAGTCTAATCTGACCCTTTTGACAACAACGTGTAAATTCATTATTTGTATTGCCAGTTGTTTCTTCAGGGAAGTTAAGTGAATGACAATGATTGCAAATGACATTCATTAATCCCAATGAATTTTCCTCAATAGTGGACTCATTATTGAACGCGTTGTCAGCTAAGTGGCGCAATCGTTTAGCAGGTGTCTGCGGATTGTTCCTTTAGAAATGGGGCTTTGGGTGTCACTTCATGTTGATGTTAGTGTGTTTGTGGGTCTGAATCGTCGTTGTTGTGAACGTTTCGTGTGCCATGTCCGTAGTCTGTCCCGTTTCGTCTCTAATGGGCTTGGTGTGGCGGTCACGGCTTCTCTTTTTTGGAGTGGTAGGAGCTTGTTGAATCCTCCTCTTTGTGTGCGTCCCGTTTCGTGTGCAATGGGATTCGTGCGGCGCTGTGTGCTTTGCCGGCGTCTGGGGGGGTGGGGGATGTTGCTTGGAGGGGGTGGTGGGATTGGTGGGGCGCGAGCGTCTTCTTTCTTTTTGTGTGCCAGGGGCTTGTTGAATCCTCCTCTTTGTGTGTGTCCCGTCCGTCGCTTGTGGGGGGGGGGGTTGCGGGTTCTTTTTTTTTGTGTGCCAGGGGCTTGTTGAATCGTCCTCTTTGTGTGTGTCCCGTCCGTTGCTTGTGTCGGTGCTTGGAGGTGGGTGTGGGATTTGTGGGGCGCGAGCGGCTTCTTTTTTTTTGTGTGCTAGTTTCGTGTGCAATGGCTTTCGTGCGGCGCTGTGTGCGTCGCCTGCGTTTGACTCCTTTTTTCTGTGCTGACTCCTTTTTTCTGTGGTCGCGGCGCCTCATTTCTTTGACTCCTTTTTTCTGTGCTGACTCCTTTTTCTGTGGTTGCGGCTCTTCTGTGGACGCGGCCGCCTCTCGCGGTGCCTCATTTCTTGGGGCGCCTGCGCAGTACATCTTTTTGCGGCTATGGCCCATGGCCGGATGTCCCTGCGTCCATCCGGTTTAGCATTCTCGGTTAGTAATGTGGATAAGCAAGCTGTGTTATGCTATGGTGTGCTGTGCCATTCAGAGTCTTGTCAGGTAGCCATTTGCAAATTGGTCTGAAGCCTTCATCCATACATCCATTTTTACAATTTGAAAGCACCTACACTATTGTCACTGTCATGTCTGTCTGTCAGTCTGTCAACAACAAACAACTCAGCTCCCACTAGACCCATTTTGTTGAAACACAGTATACTTATTCTTCAAGGGCATTTGTTGGGAAAGTTCCATTTTCATTGTGATATCCCAAATAGAGTGTGCTGTACAAGTTTTTTGAAATTTTAAAAACTCCATTTAAATAGCCTTAATGAATTTTTCAGGTCATCTATCTTAAAACAAAAAATCACTCTTATGCAACCTCAATTGCTGATTAATTTACTATTTCAAATGTACCATGAGATAGCTTATTTCAATTTGTATATTTTCCTCTTTTCATGTCTGACAGTCACTCCATAATTATTAAAGCTGATATTATATATATATATTATATATATTTATATACATATATATTTATATATATATATACAGTATACATTTATATTTATATATATATATATATATATATATATATATATATATATATATATATATATATACCCTAAGTTCTTGTCAATAAGCCTTATCTAAGGAAAAAAGTTGTGAAAATGAAAAAATAGAATATCGGCTTATACATAAGTCCGGCTTATACATCCATCGCGGGGGTTGCGTTCCAGAGCCACCCGCGAAATAAGAATATCCGCGAAGTAGAAACCATATGTTTATATGGTTATTTTTATATTGTCATGCTTGGGTCACAGATTTGCGCAGAAACACAGGAGGATGTAGAGAGACAGGAACGTTATTCAAACACTGCAAACAAACATTTGTCTCTTTTTCAAAAGTTTAAACTGTGCTCCATGACAAGACAGAGATGACAGTTCCGTCTCACAATTAAAAGAATGCAAAGATATCTTCCTCTTCAAAGGAGTGAAGCAAACAAATTAATATGTCTGTTTGTTTTTTAAGTATGCGAAGCACCGCGGCACAAAGCTGTTGAAGGCGGCAGCTCACACCCCCTCCGTCAGGAGCAGACAAAGAGAGAGAGAGAGAGAGTTTGTTTTTCAGTCAAAAATCAATACGTGCCCTTCGAGCTTTTAAGTATGCAAAGCACTGTGCAGCATGTCTTTTCAGGAATCAGCTTTACAAAAGATAGCAACGTGAAGATAATCTTTCAGCATTTTTAGACGAGCGTCTGTATCGTCTAGGTGTGCAAACAGCCCCCCTGCTCAATCCCCATACGTCAGGATCACAGATAGTCAGCGCAAGAGAGAGAGAACAGTAAGCCGGGTAGCTTCTCAGCCATCTGCCAATAGCGTCCCTTGTATGAAATCAACTGGGCAAACCAACTGAGGAAGCATGTACCAGAAATTAAAAGACCCATTGTCCGCAGAAATCCGCGATATATATTTAAATATGCTTACATATAAAATCACAATTTAAATGACCGCTACGCGCTCGTGTTGACTCGGCGACGCCCAGAGCAGAAAGAACGCGCTCTGGCCGCTCCAACCGCGCCATGCGGGGAGTGAGAGAGACGGCAATATCTCACACTCTCTCCCCCCTTAAAGAAATTAAATGGGCGCGAGTGAGACCACTGACCTCCCTCCCTTCTATTAGTTATAGGTTATAGTACGTTCGGCTTATCCATGAGTCCGGCTTATCTATGATACGATTTTATTTTAAAATTCGTATGATTTTTGGTCTCCGGCTAATACATGAGTCCGGCTTATAGACAAGAACTTAGGGTATATATATATATATACTAGGGGACTTCACCCCCTGCTTGCTTTCCTCGCCTACCCCTTCCTCTCTGCCAGCGCTACATGCTGTTTTGAAAAGGGGGGCTGAACGCACCCCAAGGAGACGTGGCTGCTCCTCCAAAACCCCTCTTAAACAGTGATACAATGGGAGACAAATAACAGCTGTTTTTTAACCTCCTCTTTGCCTGATCAGCTGCTGGCTTGCTGCTGCTGCCGTGCCACATGATCTGCATTTCGTCCGCGTTCGAACATTCAAAAGCCTGTACAGCACCTGTCCTTTTGTCTCACTGCCTTGTCTCTCTTCTCCCCCTGACTTCCTCAAACAGTATTCGACCTCTTTTCGCTGTTATGTTATTTCACCGAGTAATATTTTCCATTTGTTTGCGCTAATGCGATCTTTACTCTCATTTTTTTTAAAACTTTCGAATTTCCTACTTCCATTATCTCTAACTGGCACTGCATATGTGTCTCACGGGACTTGCTTACAAAGGTTGTAAGTATGACGTGACTTTTCTGTCTTGCGGGACGTGAAAGTGTCTCTCTGTCTCTCTGTATCTCTGTATCTCTTCAAAAGATCACGTCTGGTCATAGGAAAAAAGTCTCATTATTGTCGCAAGATTTTTTTATAACAGATATATATACTGTATATTGTGTTGCATGTTGCTTGGATGCACAAGTAAGAATTTTACTGTACTCTATTCATGTGACAATAGTATAACTTCTACTACCACTTCTACTAAACAAGTTTTTGAAAAGTCAGCAGATCTGTACATGCAGTCAGGTACTGGCTATCTTGTCAGCTTCTTGAAGATTCAATGAGTGTGTTTTAGCTGCATAGATTTTAACTAACCATGAAGTGGTTATTCCAGAAATGAAATGTTTAAGAAGTATTTACTACAATAAGGCACAGACAATCCCCTAACAAAAGAACTTCCATATTATGAGGAATTTTTTTCGCTTTTTAAATAAATTATGAGGTTTTTTTATGGTGGCTGGAGTGCCAATTCTGCCACCAACCTGCACCAACCCCCAGGTTTTTCCCTGCAGGTTGGAGGGCCTACATGCAGGGCTGGATGCAGATTAACGTCATACACAGGACAGAACCATTGCAGGTCAAGGGCCTTGCTCAAGGGCCCAATAAAGTAGAGTCAGTTTTGGCGTTTACGGGATTTAAACCGGAAACCTTCCGATTGCCAGTGCAGATCCCTAGCCTCAGAGCCACCACTCCACCCAAAACCTCATCTGAACTAGTGTGGTGCTGAGGTGTCACCCGTTGCATGGCTGCACTCAGGTCCTAATCTGGGATTCTGAGGTGGTTTGTCATGTGGTGGGTGTGGCAATGCGCTCTATCAGTGCCTGATCCTAACCTCCCTCTCTCTCTCTCTCTCCCTCTTAAATAAATTGGATGAACTCTCATATCTCATGGCAAGTCACAGAAAGTTCAAGTACCGTGGCATTTTGGGTACTGTGGATAACCGGCTTAAACATCTTATTTCAGATGCTATTTTAATTCTGGGTGGACTTCATCTGATATGCTGAGATAGATTGGAAAAAGCAAGAGGAGACTGGACATGTTTGTGAATGAGCAATGGTAAATGAGTGAGTATGGTTTAATTAGGACTTAAATGTGTAATTCAGACATTGAAATACCGACTGAAATCATCCATGTTACTGTCTATGGAGATAAGCTACATCATCCTTGTTAATGTTTATGAACACAAAAACAGAAATAATTCACTCTGTTACCAACACTCTAATGATGAATCATTCAGACCCTAGAATGCTTCACCCAGGGAAACTTTGAGAGGAACAAACTTCTATCAGCACTGTCTTTGTCCGGTGGCCCGAATCTGTTGGTTGTGTATAATGTATCGTCACAGAGTACTGTATTAGGTAGTATTGAGCGAAAAAAAAACACTTAACTTTGTTTTGGATGGGATTTCACAACCACAAAACTCTCTAGAGTCATGTTTTGGAGTTTTAAAAGCTTTTTTGGCAGGTTGAAATTAAGGAACTAGGAGTCCCAAGCACCTAAGAGTTTCAAAGCACTCTCAATAATGCCTATTAGAGGGGGATATCTCTGTCTAACCCTGGCTGGTAATAAAGGGCAAGCACCAAATCTTTATAAAATAAAAGAATTATTATTGATAAAAAATTATTCCAATCACAATGAGGCTCCATGGAGCACAAAGACAAAATGGAATTGCTCGAAATACAAAGGCAATTCAAATCAAACAAGTCCCAATACATATTCCAATGCAAGGTCAAACATTAAAGCAGAAAGTCAAAAAAAATCAAAGATCCACTAATTTACACAATTCACAATAAACACAAATACACACACACCCCAACTCCATAGCATTTTCACAATGAACCTCCAGGAACTGTGAAAGACCCTCTGAATTTATAGGCACCATACACAAAACACATGGAATATAACACAGGCAGCTTATATACATAGGCAAAAACAAAAATAAAGAATGATACACATAATCAAAAATAAGAAAAGAATAAAAAATGAGCAAAAGGAACATAAATCATTTATTTGAATCCAAACCTTCGGAGCAACCCTGGCTGAGACATGACAGGAACATTTTTCATTTCTCCTTAACGTTTTGATAATATTGTTCACACTTTTTGGACTGTATATTTCTCACACAAGGGTCTAGATTATAGGCGTTTAAGAACTATATGTCACGACTCCATTTGGGTCACTTTTTGTCTTAATTTTGCACTGCGCAGAGTCATGATTTACAATAGTGCTCAAAGCAAAAGGGTCCCATAATTTTGCGGATTGTCTAGATGGAAGTAAACGCCATTGCTGTGCTATGACATGTGTCTACAATTCTCAAAAGTGAAAGGAATGATGATTGGCTGTGATTCTGGGAAAAGCAAAATTGGGGATAAAGTTGTCTTTCGGAAATTCAAAATAGCTAAACACAATGTATGATGCCAAAAAAAGACCCACTCTTAGACAAATGACATAATCCAGCAAGGCAATTAAATTGTTACCCAAATTAGTTGAGAAGAAAACGCAATACTTGAGGTCGTATGCCGGGCTATACTTCACAATCAGATCCCTTACGCGCATGCATCATGGCTGCCGCACATTCCCAGCATTCGTCAGATATTAATGCGACACCTGTACAAATTGCAGTACCATCAAAGATTTTGGTGGTGTGTGTATTCAAGTTTTGCTACATGATGTCAACATCATTGTTTACTATCAACATGTGACATGAAAGCCGCATTGGAGCTCCAACAGGAAACAATGTGCGTGCTTTGATGTTTGATGAACAGTTCGATGTGATGAAACAAATCATCAAACTTAAATGCAGACATGCGAAAGTATTCATGGTGCTTTTTTTTAACCAATTCTTGCATATTCCCCATCATAATGACGCAATACATTTAATGGTCTGAAATATCATCCTCTGTGTCACTGCTGCCATTTTTTTTTTTTGCACCTTCGCAACAGCATCAGAATGCAAAGAATCTTTCTTCCCTCAACTCTCAACAAAGTGAAACCAGATGTTGTTTTCTCACCATGATGATTTCTCACACTACCACTTGCTGGAATCCTCCAGATTTACATAAAGTATCCGCACAAGTATCATCAGTAGACTGCATCCACAAGCGCACTTGTCTCATAGTGCTAAGTGCATCCCCGGCCTTAGATGAAATCCCACTTCATTTGTCCTGATAACGGTGTCCTCCCATCAGCCCCAGGATACTTGTGCTCCATAATGAGAACTGTAGTCCCCACATCAGTGCTGGTTTTGAGGTTGCCCCCTTTCGATTAATTATCTATTTTTTTAAGGTGGAGTAACAGCAATGCGTATGCAAAATTTAGTCAAGATTGGTTAAGGTGTTTTTGCATAATTGGCAAACAGACAAACAAACAGATTAAAATTGTATTTATGTAGATGTTTAGGTGGCTAAAAAGACTGTTTAATGTTACTTTTCCTCCTGCTGATATGTGTTTATATTACTTTTGTTTTGCAGGTTCCCATCTCAAGCTGCACTTCTGCCTCACACCAATGGGCATGTAAAATGGGTGGATGAATTCCTTACGCTGGAATAGAAAGTCTTCAGAGGCCATGTTTTCAGGTGGTTACATTTAGGCGTTTATATTCTTTACTTCTTTATTTAAAGCCATCTTTCAGATGAGATACACAATTTAGTTACAGATATAAATAGGTTAAAATTTGTTCCTTAGTAAACAACATTTTTGGTCTTGGGCCTGATACTTGGTGGCATTGCAAAGCCAATATTATGTAGGCTTCCATCTCTTGCATTAGCTATATATAACCATCCCAGAGTAAAAAAGGATCTTGCAAAATCTCTTAAACTATGACATTGGGCTTTGTGTATTGTCGTGGCAAATGCCAGTTGGATATGGAACTGACAGAGATGCCATTTGTCATGAAATGTCGTTTTGTGTTCACAGCACAGTGACATACAGAAATTGCAGAATGAGGTTTTTCATTGATGCCAGTAATTGGTTGAGTTTGCGAGCCTAGATTGACCCCTTTTGCCCCCGACTCAGCACCAGATTGATTCCCCAGATTTTTTAGCAGATGCTAAACTTCCTTTAGGGAATTACAAAGCATTTGGGTTTGTAGCTGAGTGAAGCATTAGGATAGCCCATTCCAAACTGGGTGTCATGACACTTTAGGGTGTAACAATGTAGCCTGAGGGGAGTCACAAAGATAATGTCTACATTTTTACTTTCTAACAAAAAAGGATTGAATTTGCTATGAATTTTCAATGTCAGTCCTACTACAGAACAAACAAATCTGCAGTGATACCAAATGTCTGTCTGTATTGAGACAGCTGCCACCTCCTGAACCTTGGAGACTGTGTAGAATACAAGATCCCTCTCTTATGGTCATACCAGTGTAAATATACCAAACCCACTCAATTTCAGAAGCTGAACATACTCAGGCTTGCCCAGTACTTGGATAGGGTACTGTTATGTCATGGTAGGGTCCTAGGGTAGTCCTAACCTCTCTTATATGCTGTTTATTCTGTAGCCCTTAACATCCATCCATCCATTATCCAACCCGCTATATCCTAACTACAGGGTCACGGGGGTCTGCTGGAGCCAATCCCAGCCAACACAGGGCACAAGGCAGGAAACAAACCCTAGGCAGGGTGCCAGCCCACCGCAGAGCCCTTAACACAATGCCTGAAATCCCATATTCTTACCACACTGTCAGTACATGTGTTTGTTCCTTTTAACATCTGCAAACCCAGGCAATTAGGTAGAGTATCAGAATATCCAGGAAAGAAACTCACACATTTATTCATGTATTATAAACAGCAAGTTTTAATTTGAAATATTATAACTAATGCCATAAGCAAAGGCAAATAAAATGTGGCTTTGCAAACCATACAACCTGTCAGTGTAGTACGTAGTTTCAGAGAGCATGCAAACTTGCAGTTACATTTGATTTTCTACTTAGCCAGCTCATCATCTGCATATAGTCACACAGCATGGCTTGTCTGTGTATGGCCACTAAGAGGGTCTCCTAAGGATAGAAAATGGCAGAGCGAGAGAATGCCTTTGCAAGTCTCCTCTTATTATCACTCTGTAGCCCCTGACACATCCATTAAACAGCTCAGAAATAACTCTCTCCCAGTCCGGCTTTGCCAGAATTGTTTGCAGCTTCAAAGGAAGGCACAAATGTAGTTTTAAACAAACAAGAAAGAAAGGCAATTAAGTCGTAAACTGGCCCAGATGGTCCTCTTCTAATCAGTGAAAGTCTGTGGGTAGCAGCAACTAGTTTATCTAGCTGCCTTGTACTTTACAATTAGATAGCTAACCAATTCTTCAAACTATTATATTATTAGACATAAAAAATATATATATTGACCCATATGTTATATGATACTATTCTCTGTTATAGATACCATCTGGAAAACTAGAATGTTGCGCCTGCAGAGAAGCCTGTCAACTGCTGCCCTCTGGATCATGGAGATAGATAGATAGTGTAATACAAGTAAATCACACAGAGAGAGAGGCATCAGTACCCCAAATCAACCCCTTATGTTGTGTTTAATCACTCACCTCAGGGCTTGTTGACTGCCTCCTAAGCGCACGTGTGTGATGATAGATAAATAGATAGTATAGAAAAGTATATTCTTAAAGTTGATGATTTACATATATTCAAACAGAATCATCAGCATATATGAAAATAAGCATTATATCAAAATGCACATTAGTATAGCAAGGGTTAAATCACAAAAAGGCTTGTGCCTGTATATTTTTTAATTTTCTTAGCGAGCTGAAAACCACCAATATTTCATGAGTCAAGGTCAAGTATGTAGAGAGAGGGTGACAGGCCACTAAAGTTGACATCACATTACACACCCTCTACAGATTTTCAGTTGTAGACTTCATTGGCATAATTATAGCACGCTAAGGGCAGCTTTGGCACTGTGACCAACAGTTGTGAAGTGTAACATACTCGGTCACTCACCCTGACAAATCAAACAGGTTTTGTTTTAAAGGAACACTCCAACGAGAAAATATTTTTTTAAATGTTAACTTACCCATGTAGTTTGTAGTGGTGACAGAAATTTTTTTAATATCATGTTTTCATGCAGAATGGAGAGAAAGTATTTTATGTAATAATGGAGGAAATAGTGTCTGATGCTGTACAATTGCAAGTGATGTGAAAAACATTAAAAAAAAATCACACATTACCTATATCACATAATCCGAACGTCAGTTATATGCATATAATTCTGTGCTTTTGGATTAAAGACCCATCTCATCCCTCATTCATTAGTCAAGAGTCCTGTCTTCAATTCAACAGCACACAATTATGTGTATGTGTTTTCCTGTTTATGATGTGCATTGCTTTTTCCAGAAGTAATTGTTAATAATATTAAATATATTATTAATATTATTATAAATCTATATATATAAAAGCCAAATACCACTGACTCACTCATCACAAAATCTCCCGAACCATTAGGACTTGGGACTTAAAATTTGGAATATAGGTTACCCTTGGCCTATAGGTGCTTGCTAAGAAACGGTTTTAAAAATTCCCATTCTGTCTGTACAGGTGCTGGTCATAAAATTAGAATATCATGACAAAGTTCATTTATTTCAGTAATTCCATTCAAAAAGTGAAACTTGTATATTAGATTCATTCATTACACACAGACTGATGTATTTCAAATGTTTATTTCTTTTAATGTTGATGATTATAACTGACAACTAATGAAAGTCCCAAATTCAGTATCTTGGAAAATTAGAATATTTTGAAAAGGTTCAATATTGAAGACACCTGGTGCCACACTCTAATCAGCTAATTAACTCAAAACACCTGCAAAAGCCTTTAAATGGTCTCTCAGTCTCATTCTGTAGGCTACACAATCATGGGGAAGACTGCTGACTTGACAGTTGTCCAAAAGACGACCATTGACACCCTTGTACAAGGAGGGCAAGACACAAAAGGTCATTGCTAAAGAGGCTGGCTGTTCACAGAGCCCTGTGTCCAAGCACATTAATAGAGAGGCGAAGGGAAGGACAAGATGTGGTAGAAAAAAGTGGACAAGCAATAGGGATAACCGCACCCTGGAGAGGATTGTGAAACAAAACCCATTCAAAAATGTGGGGGAGATTCACAAAGAGTGGACTGCAGCTGGAGTCAGTGCTTCAAGAACCACCACACACAGACGTATGCAAGACATGGGTTTCAGCTGTCGCATTCCTTGTGTCAAGCCACACTTGAACAAGAGACAGTGTCAGAAGCGTCTCGCCTGGGCTAAAGACAAAAAGGACTGGACTGCTGCTTTCTGATGAAAGTAAATTTTGCATTTCCTTTGGAAATCAAGGTTCCTGAGTCTGGAAGAAGAGAGGAGAGGCACAGAATCCACGTTGTGTGAGGTCCAGTGTAAAGTTTCCACAGTCAGTGATGGTTTGGGGTGCCATGTCATCTGCTGGTGTTGGTTCATTGTGTTTTCTGAGGTCCAAGGTCAACGCAGCCGTCTACCAGGAAGTTTTAGAGCACTTCATGCTTCCTGCTGCTGACGAACTTTATGGAGATGCAGATTTCATTTTCCAACAGGACCTGGCACCTGCACACAGTGCCAAAGCTACCAGTACCTGGTTTAAGGACCATAGTATCCCTGTTCTTGATTGGCCAGCAAACTCGCCTGACCTTAACCCCATAGAAAATCTATGGGGTATTGTGAAGAGGAAGATGTAATACGCCAGACCCAACAACTCAGAAGAGCTGAAGTAAACTATCAGAGCAACATGGGCTCTCATAACACCTGAGCAGTGCCACAGACTGATCGACTCCATGCCACGCCGCATTGCTGCAGTAATCCAGGCCAAAGGAGCCCCAACTAAATATTGAGTGCTGTACATGCTCATACTTTTCATGTTCATACCTTTCAGTTGGCCAACATTTCTAAAAATCCTTTTTTTGCATTGGTCTTAATTGATATTCTAATTTTCCGAGATACTGAATTTGGGACTTTCATTAGTTGTCAGTTATAATCATCAACATTAAAAGAAATAAACATTTGAAATACATCAGTCTGTGTGTAATGAATGAATCTAATATACAAGTTTCAGTTTTTGAATGGAATTACTGAAATAAATGAACTTTGCCGTGATATTCTAATTTTATGACCAGCACCTATATGTCTGTTTTCATGAGAGAATTACATAGCAGATTTAGATCTGGTTGTTTTCTATAATTTGCTTGAACATTCCGGTTGCTTTTGTGACTTCTCTCATTGCGCTAAGTACCACAGTTAACTTGCAGTACTGATGTATTTATGCAAATCCAAGAGAGTGGCTGTGGACAGACAGCAGGAGGGGCGGAACCTTCCTCATTCTCTTACCAGCCTCTGTTCGAGTTAGTCTACGTCTCGCCACATGTTGGAGTTCACCTTGCCTCCACTTAGCTAGTGATACCTGTTTGTAACATTTGATGTTTTTGAGAGAGAGATCAGAGCTTCATGTGTTTTAGAGGGTAGCTGCTGACTGGCAGAGATATCACGGCCATGTGCTTTTCTCCCCATGTTGGGGACGCTCTCCTGTCAGAGCTGAACACGATCAGATATAGTGCCAATGTCTATTGATTTTTAAAGTTTGTCCTGTTGCATTACTATGTGGGCGCAGCCACGGGATAAAGCTAGTATATTATAAAAAGTTTGTGTTTTGAACATTTTGAGCTGAATGATGAACATGTAAATTACGCAACATGAGAAATGTGAGATTCTTTTTCTTTTTTTCCATGAACATTTTTCACATCATTTGCTGTTTTGCAGATCTGGGGCCTCATGTACAAAACAGGAATTGTGCATACATACAAAAAAGTCTAGATGCATAAAACTATGCATAAGCCAAGTTCTAAACACTTCCCCTTTATAAATGCTAATGATGGCGAAATTTAACGTACGTGCACGCACCTACAGCCCCACCCCGACTCCTCCCAGAATTTTGCATATTTGAATATGCAAATCAATATAACCATTCCCTTCCATTCACTGTTTTGTTAAAAGCCAATGGCAAAAGAACGTGGAAAAAAGAATTTCAGTGAATGTGAAGTGGAGGCAAAGAAAAACACTCTATTTGTTGGCTTAAGACGTGGTATAAGCAACAAAAGGATATTGATGGAGTGATACAGCGTGGTGGAGACCTCGAAAGCTCAAATTCAGAAAGTAATGCAGTTCCTGAAATTAAAAAGAAGTGGTCAGATATATCAAAGTCGCCATGAAAAGGCAAGTCACAGCCCACCATCTGTTTATTCTGTTTCAGACAATATTACAAAAGCTGACTCCTGTGCAGAGGGCTTGACTCCAGGTGGTAATGGTGCTGCTGTGCCAAGGACATCTTCAGGCGCTGGCTGCATACATACCTCTGCCTCGGAAATCACCAGGCGACCAGGCTGTTCTGGAGTCAGAAGATGCAATAGTGGATGCCATAAGGGTTGTACTATGTGATATTGACCACAATTTAAATGAATTGGTTAAAAAATAAATGCTGCATCTGATTACCTGTTGTTACATTCTGCTAATTATATTCAGACGTTGTAACACTGTCCGATGTGGCTGATCATTTGGGTCAGGTTCATCATACTGCATCTCTTCAGATACGGGCAAACCACAATTGTGTGCCACATTATGCAGCACGCTTGCACAATGTGACATGCTTTCTGTGCACTATAGAGCACGCATTATTAGAGTGGAAGTGTTTTCTATTTACATAAACAAATTAATTCTTTGAAGGCTCCTTTATAATGTAGAGTCGGCACCGAGTGCCACAATGGATAGATTATCTGCTCTTTAAATGGTTCTTTGGGCTAACTCGCTATCCTTAAAAAAACTGTTTACCTTTTGCCGCACTACTTAGAAAAACCACCTGCGACTTTGCGGAGTTTCTGTTTTTATAGGTTCTCCAGATTTATATGATGTAAGGCCAGCTCATTCTTTTGGTGATTCATCCCTGGCTGATGTAACTTGTCCAGCGCCGTTGCAATAGCAATGTGCGTGCAGTGGGCTGCTCCGATTACATTTGGAAAACTGGACGTTGCTGCGACTTATGTTTTCACATTTGCCAGGTCAACAGGCACAAATCTTTAATACATCTGGATCTTACCTTCATAATTATGGATGTAGCTTAAAACATATACCGTATATACTCACGTATAAGTTGGGTCTTGAAACCTGAAAAATCAATCATAAAATCAGACCCCGACTTATACGCCTGTTCAAAAATGCGACACTTAATTTTTTTTTTTACATCCTCTTGCCTCTCTCAATCTCGCATCAGTTTCTCAGACACATCGAATTTTGTTGCAGCAGCGCAGTTACCAATTTCTTTCGCTGCTTCAATGACTTTTAATTTAAAACCAGCTTCATATTTTCTTCTGATCGAATGCTCCATCGTAGATAAGGGATGCTCTTACAATAAAGGTGTTTGAGAGTGTGAGATACAAAAAACACAAATCAGTGCAAATGTTGCTTCGAAATAGTTCGGGTATTGCCGTGTGGTCACGGAGGCACAATACATAGATAAAAAGGCAGCGTGCTCCGTGGTTAGTCTGTCAGGTGGGCGTTAGCATATCATAATCTCTTGGACCAGCAGCGTGAGCTTTCTGCATTTGACTTATACAGCCAACATTATAAAATACCAGAAATTATACGGTAAAATCAAGCCCTGACTTATCCGCAGGAGAACTTAAATGCAAGTACATATGGTAGTTTGAAGCCCTTTACCTTCTTAGCTCCTGACATTTAGCACAATGTTTGAATAATGCAACTTACATTATTTACCCTAAGACTGGGCACATCTTGAAGTGATCGGGTGAAAAACACCATAGCTAGTTAGTTTTAATATCAGTGCCAGAAGTGCAGCAACTTGCTGCCTGTCTATCTCCATTACAGGCACTATGTTGAACTTCTGTCATGTCATGCCATTTCCTAACCCACTAAATGCAGACCAGGGTTGTTTGGAGGTAGCTGAAGCCTATTCTGTCTAGCATAGGGTGCAAGGCAGGACTGACACCAGTCTATTGCAGGGCAAACTGCTCCACCCTCCCCCAAATATCCACTAGGGCTAATATAGCAGCACCTTGCATGTGTTTGGACAGTGGGAAGAGCCTCGAGAAAACCCATGCAGACACAGGGAGAACAAGTAAAGTCCACACAGAGATATGAACCCTCATTGCCTTACTGCAAGGCAGCAGCACTACCACTGCACCACTGTGTCATCCACCTTGAACTTCTCCTTGACGAATTTTAAGAGTGTTAGTTTTCAGGTGTTCCTGTAGAGGGTGATGCATACTTCGATATAATAAGGTGAGTGAACATTTTGGAATGATCTGAATTCTTGCATGAAAAGCTCCCAAAATGTGAGCTGATCTTCATCTGCTATAGGTCATCATAATAGATAGACAGCATGATAAGATAACACACTAAATTGTAAATGAGAGTATATTTATCAAACATAAATTTCAAAGTCAATTGTAAATTAAGATATGGTTTGGGTACACATTGTATATTTTCTGACTATCATAAAAAATGTTTTTCACTTGGCTACATTCCGTGGAATCTTAGAGAAGTGGTCCATCTTGCAACTGTCTGACACTCTCCTAAATCGTACTTATAATAAACATTCTCATGTGAAGAATGCAGGCTGCAATAAAACGAGACCTTTCACAGTCTGAATTTACTGTACTTGGACATGATAGACCACATTTTTAGGTTTATTATCTGATGTCCGTTGCTCTTTATCATATCCATCCATCCATATACAGTGACAGAGAGGTCATCGCCTCTGCCTGACAGGTTTGAGAAACTCAATTTAAACTCTAGGCGAGCCTCTCCCTGTGTTGAGGTTGCTCATTCTCTTGTGTCCGCACAGAGTTTCCTCTGAACGTTTCCATTTTCTGTTAAATCCTAAAGATTTGCAGACTGGATAGCTTGGAGTCGTTAAATTGACCTGGTATGAGTAGGGTTGGGTTAGTGCCAGTGTTAGATTTCAGGAAATAAAACTTTAATTCATCTATTCAGAATTTCTTGCATTGTTTAAATGTTTTAACATTTTTCTGTTCTTTTTAGTGACATTATGATCAGCAGTCCTTTGTCAAGTTGCTTACAATGATGCTGTGTTTTGTAACAGTAGCCATCTTATTTAAGGCTGAGCAACTTGATTGATTAAAAGAAAGGAAAGACTTACTGAAAAGAATTTATTTTTTGTTCAATTAAATTCAATTTTTTAAATGGAGTAAGATTCTCTGATTATCTAGCAACTTAAATTTAGTTTTCTCTGTGAATTATACAGTATCTGTAAAAAGTATTTTCCCCTTGGAGGTTTCACATTTTAATTTTATACAGTATTGCAATGCAGTGGATTTAATTTGGTGTTTTTAAAACTGATTAACTTAATAACACTCCTTAATGTCAAAATGAAAAGAGATTTCTGCAAAATAGTCTAAATTAAGTGCAAATCGTGATGCGTGAGTTGGTGTCTTGCACCCCAAAGACGAGGCTGAGTCTCAGTACTTTAGCAAAACGAGCTTTATTTGAGTCCAAACAGGAACAGCAAGGTTATTTATTGTAGTGGGATCTACCATTTTATTATACACAGACACAGCAAACAGGCAGGGTCAGGGTCAGGTCAGTGGTCCCCGCATCACCCATCAGGTGACTGGCGCTTTGCGTGTGGCAGCAGTCAACTTCTAGTTGTTTCTGTGGTGCTGCGAACCTGTGGATGCCTCGGCAATAGACAAGGAACCTTCAACAAACTCGGCAGTCACACTTGTGTATCGTCCCGTTGGGGAGGGTCTCAAAATGTTCAGAAGTCTTACAAAATATACAATGCAAAATGAGGTATTAAGCAGATGGCCCTTTGGCAACCATAACAGCCTCCAGTCTGTGTGCTCAGGTCTGTCTGTATCAGCTTAGCATATCTGCACTCTGCAATTTCTCCACATTCTTCTTCTGTCAGGCGTCGCAGAGATCGTGAGTGTACAGCCTTCGTCAAGTCCAGCCACTAATTCTCAGTTGCATTGAGATCTGGGCTCTGACTTGGCTACTCCATGACATTAGCATTGTTGTTTTTAGCCCTTAAACCGACGGAACCAGCTATAGTCTGTCCCCAGTGCAATTTGCCAGCATGCCGGAGCTGAGTATATTCGGCAAAGTGCATTCGTTGGACGCCACAACCGGCTACAGTCGGTTTCCAGTGCAATTTGGAAGCACGCCGGAGCCGAGTATATTCGGTGACATGCATTCGGCGACATAGATTCATTGAACTTCGCAACAGGCTAAAGTTGTTCCCCAGTGCAATTCGGCAGCACACCGGAGCCAAGTATATTCAGCGACATACATGTAAATTCATTGAATGCTGCAACCGGCTATAGTCGCTTCACAGAGCAATTTGCCAGCACACCAGAGCTGATCAGTCCGTGCCGTATATTCGTTGACCAGCCAGCTCATGACCACTACAGCAACACTGTCCCTGGGATTGAGCTGCTGCACTAGACTAGTCTGCAATCGTCAGCATTGGCCTCTGTGTTCTTGTGTGCAGCAGTTCAAGCACAGTTGGCTCTGTGATTTCCTGAATTTCATCAATTGCATCAGATGCACCTTGTACATATAATTATAGATTGTTCCAGTAGTTTTTTTAAAAGTTTTTACAGTTCACTGGCAGTATGTAAAATGATCAGTGTTGCAGTAATTGTGGTGCTCTTACCATGAAAATAAGTATGTGTTCTGTAAAAAATTTCACATTTTCTTTGTGAATTGTGACGTTTACTTAAAAAGTGCAGCAAAAAAGTATTTGGCAACCAGGGGTGCATTAACCCCCAAGTATGTGGCAGTTTAAGGGTTAAGCCATCCCCATGTAGCTTTGGCTATATGCTTGTGGTCGTTGTTTTGCTGGAAAACAAATCTTCTCACGTGGTGCAGGTTTCTTGCAGACTGCATCAGCTTTTCCTCCAGGATTTCTCAGTATTTTGCGGCATTCGTTTTCCCCTCTGCCCTCATCAGCCTTCTGGGGTCTGCTGCAACGAAGCATTCCCACAGAATGAAGCAACTATCACCATGCTGCACGGTGGGCATGTTCTGCTTCTGATAATGTGCAGTGCTTGGCTTGCCATTCAGTCCGATAGCCGGAAAGTTCAATTTGTGTCTCATATGACCATAGAACCTTCTTGCAGCTGACTTTAAAGTCATGTGTGATTTTTTAAACAGTGGCTTTCTCTTTGCCACTCTCCCATAAAGCTGTGATTTGGGAAGCACACAGGCCACAGTTATTGTCCGCACAGTCCCTCCAATCATTATGACTGTAGCCTGTCACTCCTTCAGAGTTTTCACTGGTGTCTTGGTGGCCTTCCTCTCTAGTCTTTTGCTGTAATCATTCCATTTTTTTGTAGATGGTCTGCTTTAGACAGATTCACAGCTGTGCCATACACTTTCCATTTCTTAGTGATTCATGTAATTGGACGCCAAAGTTATATTCAATGACTTGGATATTTTCTTGTTTCCATCCCCTGACTTGTGCTTTTCAATCATCATTTCAAGGACTTGATTGAAGTGTCCTTTTGTCTTCATTGTGCACGTCAAGACCATGTCACATTTGGAAGATTGTTTTCAATTGCAGCCTTCATTTACACGATCTCAGCAAGTCCGAGACAGTCAGCGCTGTACTCGTGTGAAGTCAGTTGTCTAGTCTGACATAACCAGTGACTCACTCCACCTAGCCCATGACTCACTCCGACCAAATCATTTTACCTTTAGCTGTAGGGGTGGGCTCTGTGTACATGATAGCTGACAACCAATGAATGATCATCCGGAAGTGCAATGCATATAATTGGAGTAATGAAGAATAAGAAATGCGGGGCTTTTAGACTTCACAGACAGAAGAGAAACTAATCTGACTGATGTCTTGTAGAAAGATAGAAAAAAGGAATAAAAAAAAGGATGTGAAGATTGTGGCTGAACTCGCCATACCAGTTAACCCTTTGTAAAGCATTGGCTCTGTCAGGCAGCACACTATTGGTTGTTGAAAAATGAGCGAGGGCAACTGTGCTGGAAATTTACCATGATGTCACTAAATTCAACATGCCCAGTGATTGTAAGTTAGTATGGTCCAGTGACAAGATCAGCACCCTCAGTTGGCAAGTCTGACATACCTACTGTACGACTAGAAGTCACAGAATGTGCCATTGGCTTTAGTCCACCATACTGACTCACCACTAGTTGGACCTTCCAGAAAAGGTGCCTTTACAGTGAATCCTTGTTTATCACAGTTAATCCATTCCAGACTCTGCCGCGATAAATGCATTTTCGCTAAGTATGATTCTTTATTTATAAATCAAATATTTTCGCAGTTAGAGTATAGAAAATCTGTTTACGACCTTCTAAATGCATTTTTTAACATTATTAGATCCCTCTAGACATGAAACAACACCCTTTAGTCACCATTACACTCATATTACCCAATATATTAGACAAAATAAGAGAAAATAAGACATATTAGATGTTACAAATATCATATTATTATTATTGTACTGTACATTTAATTACACACACATACAGTTCTTACACACAGCCACTAACCTATGAAGGCACGAGCTCAGTAGGAGAGTCTTTGGGTTCTGCAGTATCTTCAGCAGGTGCGTCGTTGTCTTCTTCTGCTGAAGGAGTACTAGGAGTAGGCAGTGGGTGTCTGGGTGCGCGGCTGAAGAACATCTTGATAGGCAGTTGCTGGCGCTGTCTTTTCATATGCGTGAGGAGGCTTTTGTAGGGTATTGCCATCTTTGATCATATCCAAGAGTTTCACCTTCTCCTGGATGGTAAGCATCTTCCTCAGGCGCTTTGTTTCATTGTCAGAAGGCTTAGAAAAAGCAGCACGTTTAGGAGCCATCGTGGGGCTTAGATAAAAGTTCTCATAAAGTGCATGCGTAGTGACATAAGCGTGTATGAGAAAAAATCTCGATAGAGTGAAGCCGCGGAAGTCAAAGCGTGATATAGCGAGGGATCACTGTATACCAAAATCGACTGAAACATCTCAAATACAGATAGGTGGTCTCCTTGGAGCTAATTCTGTTACTTCTAAAACCAATTGGCTGTACCAGTCATGAGTTAGGTGTGTGATATTCAAGGGGATGAATACTAATGAGATCAATTATTTTGTGTTTTATATTTGTAATTAATTTACACCATTTTACAGACATCTGTTTTCATTTTGACATTTGATCAGTGACAAATAAGTCAAATTAAATCTGCTGTGATGTAATGCTGTATGGCAATAAAATGTGAAAACTTCCAATACTTTTTATAGGCACACTGTTTGATGATTTCTATCTGTTAGTGCGTCATCAGCCTTAATCATCTGACAGCTCAATTTGGTGGTCCTTAAATTCTCTGCCACTGGATTTTGTAATCCGTTTTGATCAAAATGGGGTGAACCCCACCACTGTTACTGATCCTGGTTCCAGCCTCGATGTCTGAAACTGCCAGGATAGTCTCTGTCACTCGTACTGTCGTCTTATTTGCTTTACAAAGATTTCCATTAAAGACCTTACAGTGTATCACAGTGTGTCAATTATTTCTTGACACAGTAAACAGACTTTGCAACATTTCATAGATTTTTTGCTATACAGTGCCATATAAATATAGTCCAAAACTTGACAAATACAAAATAGGAAAAAATGCTATAAATGATTAATTTGGCATAGTAGGACATCAACAAGATGTGATCTCTGTACAAAAGGCCAAAAAAGGGAGAATTTATAAAAGGCAAAGGGAGTACTTGGAATTTCACTTTGGAACAAACAAGGATTTAAACGGCAACAATCAATGAATATTTTTTTTATGGTAAAATCATTAGTAAATTGTCTAGGACAACACTTCCTAAATTATCATCATCTGTTTCTTTTGTTCTCTAAATGTTGGTTTAACTGCAGAATGCCGTTATGTCAGTTTAACCGTTTGTTATAATGGCACAGCTATGCAAGTGATGACAGACTGTCTGCATGTTGACCAACTGCTGTGGAGAGACTAGCGAGTATGACTGCCATGTGAAATCAGAAATGTGATGAAATGTTATGGTTCCCTTTGTGTTCATAAATAATTTTAAAAATGACTCATGAGTGTCATAAAATTTGGTCAATTCTCAGTTAAATCAGCTAGGCTCCACCAGGATTGCTGACATGTGAGACAAACATAGCTGTGTACCATATACTGTGCATCGAGTGCAATAAAGAACCATTTATTTTAGTGGTATTTATAGGTTATCTTGTTGGCATGTCTAGTCAGCGTAGTTTATTTTGAAAGCCCCCTAAGCCAGGGGTTAGTTTAAAGTTTCTTTTAAGCACATCTGCAAATTAATTGTGAAGGAGAAGAAATAGTTCAGCTGTTCTGTTTTGTTTCCTCCATTAGCCCTAAAAGCTTTCTCAGCAGAAAATGTAGCTTAGTGATGGATGACTTGACTGGAACGTGTATATTACAGAGTCTGAAAAGAACACCAAATGGTCAAACCAAAATCCACATTCATACACTAAACGTATTGCTGGGAATGAGAAAGAAAGAAAGAAAGAAAGAAAGAAAGAAAGAAAGAAAGAAAGAAAGAAAGAAAGAAAGAAAGAAAGACTAATTTTTAAAAACATATCAAAAACCAACATCTTAAAACAAATTAGAAAATTGTAGCATAATTAAAGAACTATACAAAGAAAACTAAGTAACTAAAATAAAATAAAATCATAGATATATAAAAACTATTCTAGCATTACACTACGAACACAAATACAATTACAAATTTTGCTGCATTAATACACCACCTTTGAAAAAAATATTTTAGGCTAAGAAGCATAAAGTAAAATTTGATTCTGCTGAGCCAGGTTACACCTTCCATGTGGGCAGCAAGCATATAACCACATCTCAATAAAAGCTTTTGTCATTACTGTTTTCTTTATTTTTTCTATTGACATAGATTGTTATATATTAAAATTAAACTTAATTCTGATTTTAGTTAAGGAAATTAGAGATACTGCTCTATTTGAGTACCATACTTATGTGCCAGATTTTGGAGGGACATTATTTAAAAATTATACAGATGGCTACAGAATTGCTGAAGTTAACCTTATTTTTGAAGCAGTTATGATATTTTATAGAAGTATTAAGGAATAACAAATCTGATATTGAAAATCCTTCATATGCTAATAGTTCTTCTGCTAATCCATTACTTCATTATTACTTGAATGGGTATCCATTTATTCATGCAGTTGGCTTTCCTCTGATGCCTCCATTCCCAATTTATTTTTCCATTTTATATAGTAGGTAACTTGAATTTTTTGCTAATACTCTGTCCCCTGCTCACTTCACTCACCAACCCTCAGAGGCATAGGGGCGCCCCTCCATTAGAGAAAGCGATTGTATTTAATGACTTGGTGTGTAGAAAAGTATGCAGGGCACGGGAGGAACACAGTTTGGTCTTTAGTTATTATAGATTGAAAATCAGTTACTTGAGTGTTTCACTACAACTATTTAATTTAAATACCAATGAATAATAAAATGTAAAAAGTAAAAGTAAAAAAAGTAAAACATAATAAAAAGTAAATAAAAGATTAAATCACATAAACGCCTGAATTACTTTATCCTCTAACTTACATTCTATAAACGTTGCTTTTTTGCATCTCTGTTCACATATTGTTCAGGATATTTTTCTCTTTCTTGTTTATTGGACGATTCTCTTTGTTCTTGATTTTTATTATATGAAGCTCTTCTTGTTCTTTTTCTTTTTTTCAACGTTCGTTATCAACTCTTGTCGCTGTTTTTCTATCGCAATCTAACATTTGATGTTCTTCAATAGATTATTTGCTTTTCTGCCTTGCCAATATAACTGACTGTGTTGAAGGGTGAATTAGCAGCACTGAGAGTGTCACGGGGTTTTACAGATGAAGATGTGTGCAGTAGGAGTAATGACTTGGCAAGCAGCGTGGAGGGGAATGATCAAGGCTGAATAACACGAACACAACAAAAATTTTGAATGTAATCAGGCCAGGGATGAGTGGAAATTATTGTAAAAAAAAGTAAAATGATCATTTTCTAATGTGGTTTCTACTAGTTGTGTAGGTTACCTGTTATATTTAGCAAGTACATTTAAATTTGATCAGATCTGAAAGTCTAGGGAGAAATATTAATCCCTAAGTATTTTCCATAAGAAAAAAGGTGGTAGTTTTGTGTTGCACAATTCCAGCTGTCACCACATAAAAATTAAATTGAGCATTGAGTCAAGTTAAAGAAGTAGTTTAATAATTAAGAAAACCTACTTATGACAATTTATTTATTTTATAGATTTTAAAGTATCACTTTAACAACAGTAGGCAGCTGGCATACAAGCTGACTGTATGTTGTTTGCTTAACATTTAGATTCTTTCATTTTGCTTTGTTATTGTAACCAGAGGTTCAACAAATAGAGCAACTAGAAAAGGTGAGAGGGAGCAGCTCTGTCTAGTCTTCCCCAGGGCATGAAAGATAGTGACATTAACACATTTATATTAAGCTTTTGTTTTATATGTTACAGAACTACTTTAAATTTCTGAGTACCTTTTATTGTGTATATAACATATTTTCTTTGCTTGTTATACTTATAGTAGCGAATGAGTAATATGTTTTTAGATTAAGTTGTCCATCATTGTCCAGTTTATTCAGGGCAAACCCCGGTAAATGTTTACTGACTGGAAATAATATTTTCTGTTACTTTTTGATTTTCTGTAAATAGGAAAATATGATTTTTCTTCAGTACTGTGTCTATCGATTATTTTGTATTCTTGTATTATAATTTTAAGATATGCAGTTTTGTCCGTTATTTGCCCTGATTCCCCTATGTAGAGCCAAAGGCAGCGGTGCTACCAAATCATGCAGCTGAGCTGTTAGCCCCAACATTGTGTTTGTGTTCTTAATGCCTATTATTTTGTCTAAGCTTCATGTTTGGATTTTCTGGCTTTTGACTCCTGCATTCGCTATTTGGATCTATTTATTGGATTCTAATTTGGATTTGTTTGCTTTAGGTTTTTTCCTTTTTAGGCAAAACCCTGATACTTTGTTATTCCTTTTTATTTAAATATATTTTGAAATCTTATTAAAGGACTAGTTTTGATGTTCTTTGGGATCAGATTTTATACATTTTCCCTCTACTCCTTATTGTGGATATTTTTTTAACATTAGTATTAACCCTCTTTTGAGTTCTGGGCTTGGTGCCTGGGGTGAGATCTATTCTGAGAGGTTAGGCCTCAGCAAAGTACTGACTTGGCTTTTGTGTGATTTTTAAGGCTTGTTGCTCTTGTGTGCTTTTTTGTGGCAGGATCCACATTTTTTTAGGTATTCCAGGGAAAATCAAATTGTAATGAATGCTCACAATAAGGGGAACAAAGGTAAAAAGGCCAACCATCCCATCATGCTTTGTCAATAACAGTCTGTCTGGCTTATCTACTTATCTTCTCTTCAAAATACCCCAAGCACTCTTATCTCCATAATACCCCAAACACTCTTCCTTCTGACCTCTCATCTTACTTTCTATCTCTTAAAATCCCATATGACTTTCCCTCCCAGCCAAAATTGCATCTCAACTTCAGGTTCACTGGAATGCTGGAGAAGGGCAGCCTTAATTCAAGGCATTCTTTCCTACTACAGTGACAGCAGATGACAGCAATATTTGGGCTCCTCTGGTCAAACTACAGCCCTGAACAAATTTGTTAAAGATCTAATGGGTCATGCAGTTTCCAGGGTCCCTGCCCCTTAGGTTTAGCAAGCACAACGGAATGTTTTCAGTTCCTCTTTTATCCTGTAAAAAGAGCTAAAGGCATCCAACAGCCTTCAAAAACTTTGCTCTGACTGTTAGATGGCCAAGTAGCCTTCTTGTCCCTTAGATTACATGTCCTCTAGTGTTCTTTACAGAATTCATCACATCCTAAAACCATTCCCCCTCATGGGTATTCACTTCTAGACACAACACTCCCAAAATAATGGAGCAAACAGCCCGGTAGTTATCTGTGTCTGTTAGTAATGGCATAAAGGTGACTTCACCTTTTCTCCATTGTAAGTTTTGCCCATCCTGTACCACATAAGGGCAATCTCTTTCCTTGGCAGGTCCTTATCATATAAGAAACCATTTACACCAGAAATGATAAAGGTCATTTAATAAACCATAGCATGACAAGCTATGCTTAGTGATTTATAAACAAATCAAATGTGGAACTACACGCAATTCTGACAGATCAGTCTACATTATACTTTTTAGTGTTGTTGGTCCCATGAAATTAACATATGAAAAAAGAAGAAAGCAATTGTAAGTTATTTCCCAGCTGTTTATCATCAGATGTTAAGGCCAGTGTCATGGCTCTCCTTGCCTCTTGAAGGTCTCCCAACAGATGTGTTCACAAAGTCTCTTGAGACCACAAAAATTCTGTCCAGAGCCTTCAGCACCATTCACAGTCTGCTATAAGCAACACTCTGATTACTGCTTTAGGCTTGACAAAGGACAGCCTAGTCAAACTAATTTCTGGATATTTTTATTTGTGTATGATATATTTATAAGATCCGCTCTACTATAAAATTTTCTTTTCTTTCATAACATCATCATTTGCTCTGAAGTCTATTATGTGATGAGTAAACATTCCTTCTGTTCCCCTGCTGTTTAAAATATGGCGTTCTTCTCAGTGCCGTCTAAACAAATCTGCCAGAGCTTACACAGCTTTTCCTAATGGCTAAACCCAGTCCTTGGGTCTATGTTTTTAAATTACTCTGAAAGCCATATATGTGTAAAATAAGAGTTTAAAGGAATAAGTAAGACCTTGTTTCGTTTGATCTTTGAAACTGGGACATTTTTACAGCAGCACAAAACCATTCTGTCAATAAATCGGCTCATATTTGATATGACGTCCCATATATTGGGGGTTACTTTGTGGTGTTCCGACATGCTTGTTACATTAACTGACAATTTCAGCCAGTTGTACTTGCCTGCTTTCTTTGTCCTGTAGTGATCTGGCTTCTTGTCCAGGGTTTGTTCCTGACTTGGGGTCCGGTGTTGTTAGATTAGCCTCTTGCTTCCTACACTACTGAAATGGAAAAAAAAAAAACAGCTTAAGGAACAATAGATGGATGCATAATATCCTCTTAACAGTGATAATAAAAATGTACTTGTAATGTTGTGGAACTAAACATCATATACAGTCTAATAGCACTGGGTTGTATGGCTTTGTTGTTTTCTTTTCCTTTTTTGTGTGCAGTTGTGGAGCCATCATAGCTGAGACTGAAGTTACAATGAGCCCCAGATGGTTTACTTTATCCATTAATTCTGGTAACTGAAATTTTGTTTTGCCCACCTCCATTGCCAGCTCTTCATATCCTTCTCTGATGTTAACATGTTGGATTTACAGTATATCTGCATGACTTTTTTATATCTAAGCATTGCGACAGATTTTTGTATTAGTTTGTTTACATTGATATGTACATTTATGTTTGAGGCCTGAGGGGGGCACTCTCGAGTAGCAATGAACAATCCCCACTCAACTGACTTTGCCTCAAGTTCAGAAAAATGGCAGTAATGTTCATGGATTTCACCAAACTTGGCAAAATGTGTTCATTCAATTGTGAAGGAATTAATTCTGAGTGGATTATAATGGCGTAATGGGCCTTTCAGTGTTTCTGAGGGCTTGGGAAGCATCTACCAACTATGCTGGACAGATTATTGTGGCCAAAAATGTGACCTGAGCTTTGAGGCGGCTATGATTACCATAGTGCTACTGTGCCCACTCCACTCAAAAAGGATATTTTTTTACATGTTGTTTACTCCATGTAGTTTGTAGAGATGTCCGAGAACATTTTTAATTTCATGTTTTCATTCTGTGGTCGAAATTTAACATTTTATTAAATGTCTGTAGTACTAGGGTGTTGTACCGTGTTAGCCATTATGAATGTAGAGAAAAGCCAAGCAAAATGACACCTTTTATTGGCTAACTAAAAAGATTACAATATGCAAGCTTTCGAGGCAACTCAGGCCCCTTCTTCAGGCAATGTAATCTTGTGTACATATACAGTTAGGCCCATAAATATTTGGACAGAGACAACTTTTTTCTAATTTTGGTTCTGTACATTACCATAATGAATTTTAAATGAAACAACTCAGATGCAGTTGAAGTGCAGACTTTCAGCTTTAATTCAGTGGGGTGAACAAAACGATTGCATTAAAATGTGAGGCAACTAAAGCATTTTTTAACAGGGAAGTGCTCCAACTAAGTACTGAGTAAGGGTTCTGAATACTTGTGTCATTGGGATATTTCAGTTTTTTATTTTTAATAAATTAGCAAACATTTCTAAAATCCTGTTTTTCCTTTGTCATTCTGAGGTATTGAGTGTTGCTTGATGAGGAAAAAAACTAATTTAAAAGATTTTAACACAAGGCTGCAACATAAAGAAATGAAGGGTTTTACTGCTTTTTCACCATTTTGTCTGATATTTTCAGAACTCTACACACTCTGTCAGACAGCAGCAAAAGAGTTTCCTATATTCTCATGAAACACATGGAGATGATTTGTAGAGAATGAATTGACCGCTTCAGTTTATAGCTGCCATTCCCAGTCTGGCTGATCACAGAGGCTCTGCTGGAGGGCAGATTCCTATGCAAGCCGATGACCCGTGGCCTTCTTCACAGCTCAAGCACACAAGCAGCTTTCAGCTCACTTACCAAGCTGGCATTTGAAGGAATATTACTGTATGTTGTGCTTGCCAGTAACACTTCTGATTTTGGTGTTCTAGTCATTAATCCTTTTTAATATTTATTTTAATATTTATACTTGAGTTTCAGACCTATCTGCCCCTTAATCTCTTTTAAGTTTCTGTAGAAAACATAGTATTGGCATATACAGTAAGTGAAAGGAAATACCTGTCATACTATTAAGGATAGTCCACTGTTTTACTAGACAATCAAAGCATTTTTCAAAGTAACTAAATGTGGGTGGCATGATGGTTAATCCAGGTTTCTCACACTTCAATGAATTCTCACAATAAGCCCAATGTTTGTCACTGTCTGTCACTAAATACAGTGTGTGCCACTTTCTGCGTCAAAAAGCTTCAAAGTTACTTTCACTTAACCTTCCGGTAACTGACTTGTCATCTGAGACTGTTTTTTTGCATTGCAGCAGATGCTGCTGCTATATCTGCCAGATAATTAAGTGTGTTGTTTGGCTTTTTCATATTATTTTTTTTTCCTCACAATTTTCAGTTGATTTCCACATTCCAAAATTGCTGTGGTGTCTTAACATCAAATGTTGGAGTTGGTTACATGACGCATGACATCCTATCTATTTTCTTTAGTTTAGCTTATGTATTTCTTTACTTTTTGTTGAATAGTTTGTGATATTTGTACTCACTAAAACAATAGCAACAACATTTATTTCTGTAGCACCTTTTCATACAACAATATAGCTCAACTTTACAAGATAACAAAGAGAAAGGTATAAGAAAAGAAAAACAATTAAGATAAAGCAATAATGTTAAAGAATTAATAACAAGTAAAAAGGGAAGTCAGTCGAAAAGATTAAAGTGTGAGGATCCTGAGAAAGAATGCAGTCAAAAAGAGAGAAACATCACAGCAAAACTGAAAACCAAAAATCAAAGTCAAAAGGCAGAGCTTTGTTTCAAAATGGCAGAAATCAAAATTCAGAGTAAATAGTACACTGTTTGGTCCAATCTTGGATACTTGTGACTATTTTAGGGAGACCTTTATACCAACATGTTGAAGACGTCAAACGTAGTGCAGCCCCTGTGCTTCATGGGAAATCCCTATGGGAAAAGATAACACAAAACATGCAAAACAGTAACAGTATTGGTGTAACAAAAGATGGCAAAAAATATTAAATTGAAGTTGTAAATAACATTTCCTATTACAGAATTTAATTCCTAGGGTTAAAAAAAAAACAAAAAAAAACAAGATGGTTTTTCAAACTCCAGGGAAACCAAGAAAAATTAAAAAGAAACTCAAATAATAACAATATTTTTCTTTGTAAATGTTTTGTTAAGTTCTTTTATTTGATTTTTTACGTTTCATCACGTTTTTAGTTTATTGCATTATTTGCCACCTGACACCTCAGCTGTCGCTGCCTCTGGCCTATATAAGAGCACTGGGTGCCTCAGACCTGCGCTGAACTGTCAGTTGCTGCTTGTATTGCTCAGCTCTCTGTTTCTGCATTTTCTTCTATGAAGCTTTTTTAAGGTTTCTTTTTATTTAATGTTTGAATTTTTTGCCCTTATTCTTGCTCTTGGTTGCTCTCTTTTACATTTTAATCATATTTGCTTTTGGAGGCAAAAATGTATTAATAACATTGACTGTTTTCAAACTTAATTCCTTGTTTTTCTGGTTGAACCTTTTTGTTAATAAATTATTATATTCTAAGTAGCGATGAGAAAATTAAGCCTCATGAAGCTTTGAGGCTTTCTTTCTATTTGTGCCGAAAAAGATACAAAGCGGTATGAACAGTGATATCTAGTGGTCAAGGCAAGCTCTCAAGAGCGCAAGTGAAGCAGCACTCACTGTTTCAGTCTCATGTCACCAGTAAAAAGGGCAGAAGTCTGTGTTCATTTTATTCTACTAAGGTCCTTGTCCATTTATACTATTTAACTTTTGAATGCCGTTTTCCGCTGTTAGTCAACATCTGTCACCAAAGCTCTCCAAATCTCTCTCGCCTCACAACCCAACATTGTTGAATGAGAATGATGCATTTTATATAGACTACCTGTTAATTTTGTGCCAAAGCTGTTAAACCGACAAAACGCTGTCAAACTGACAAAGCGCGCTGTGAAGCATTGATAACGTTCGAAGCTTCAGACGTCTCAGGTTACGTGACAGCTGTGTTTTGACACAAGCTCCGACACAGTGATTCGACTCACTAAGCTTCAGATTGACTGACACAAGCTTTGACACTTCAGTACCATTTTTCCATCTCTAATTCTAAGTAACACTAGTTTGGTCAAGGGCCTGGGGTTTTCTAACAACTCTACCAATCCAGTTTGGGTTGTATAGGCTTGGCCTTTATTTTAAGAGTGCAGGCCTCAGGCCTGCTTTTCAGTTTCAAGACCAGGCCTATTACAACATTTTTTTTTTCAAGCCAGGTTTTACTAACTCAATTCCCTATGGTCTGCAAAATACTTTTTGGAAATACCAGACTATCTTCTGAAAAAAAATAATTTGCTTACATTTTCAAGTTCTGTTTTTCATCTGTAAATATTGTTTCTTATTTTTTGTACACTCGTTAGTTTAGTTTGTTTATACCTGTTTTTGTCATGATCAGCAGTCATTTTGACATTTTTTTTAAGTGTTAGACTTGTTTTCGTTTTGTTCTTTTTGAAGTGTATTTATATTTACATTTCACAACATTTCCGTTGCTTTAGAACTCCAGAACTATTTTGATGAGAACAGATCATTCAGTGCAACAAAGCGATTCTCCAAATCTTTAATTATGTTATCCAGCGCTGACATTTGCACTGCTTGCTATGGATGTCCCCCTGCAGTGTTTCCCCTGGAGTTCCTGCATGAATTTGGTAATGCAGTAGATGGCATGTTACGTAAGAATAAGACATTGCAGTAACTTATTGTCCCAACTTTCATAAAAAAAGAAAAAAAACTCTCTCTCTGAAATAATAAAATTCTTGTTTGGTTGTGAATTTCAAGTTCCCAATGTAGACATTCTCTTTTGACAACAAACAAATTATTTTTTTTTCCAACATATAAAGTGAGTGCAGGAGGATTAAAAATTATTAGCATTCATATTTCCATGCACTTATTTGGAAAAATAAACATAATGAACTACTTTGTTAGCGGCACTGAAGTTGGTGATTGTTTTGCCTTTTTTGTTTGCTGTTTAGGAGCTAGTTTATTTTTGACTGACACTCACCCTAACCACTGTCATTATTGACAAGTTTTGGATCATTCTATATTAATTTTCACACATATATATTGTAACAAAACACACAAAAACAAAGTCAAAGGGTTGGGGACCATCCCCGTTTAGTAATGTTGACTGATGCAATGAATACTGTAGGTCTTTACAGACTTAAGTCTAGAATAGAACTGACTAATACAGAAATGGTTGGCATCTATGTAATGAAACAGTGGGAAATTATGTAACAAGAAAGTGGCCTTCTGGGATTGGAGTGACATCATCTGGAGATGGGCCCTTGAGGGGTGGAACCGGAAGTGACATCATACGGTGTTCTTTAGCCAGAAGTGATTATTGGACTGGTTCTTCAGTTGTTCTTCGGGTAAAAGAGGAGAAACAGTTAGAGTACAGCATCAACCCCTGGTCTTGTGGGAACATACAATAATTTGAGCCCTTAACTGTCTCCCATTCGCACATGTGTGACAATATATATATATTTTTTAAAATTTTGAACGTCATGTAATTATTTGATAATTGTTTTGGTTCTGATCTGAACGGTTCTGCACCGTTGCTTTGTTTTGGATTGTACAATTCCTCATTTTTTGTTGTTTCTCAGTGATCATGGTCATTTGTTGCCAGTGATGGCTTTACTACCAAATGGTCACCAGAATTTGCAACACTCGTGGTTCAACAATGGTGCATTTAGTTAGTGTTCATGAAGTTCGACCAATGCCTGGCAATGTGAATATGAGTTTTGGCTAATGCTTTGCTTTAGCTGCTGCTGCTTTCATTTTGAACTCTGGCTTTAGACCCTCAGCACATTACAAGGTTTTGATTTTTGCTTCACTTCCTGGCCTTTTGCTGCCCAATATTTTGTCCTCTCATTTCTTCCTCAGGCTAACCAAACAACATATTGTTTAGTTAGCCCAGCAAACTCTTGTAACCTTGACTATAAGACCTTGGCTCTTCCTTAGTTCCTTTTTTTCTCATGGATTTAAAATTTAATTTGTTATTTTCTTTGTTTTTGTCTCTTGTGAGCAGATGGAAACACTTGTCCATAAGGACTAATTCTACATTGAACTGGGAAATAAAGGTGTCAAAAAGGAGTAAACAAAAGAATGGCAGCAGTTCAAAATCAGGAAGTCAAAAAGAACCAATTTTCAGATCACAAAA
Organism: Erpetoichthys calabaricus; assembly: GCF_900747795.2. Taxonomy (NCBI): domain Eukaryota; kingdom Metazoa; phylum Chordata; class Cladistia; order Polypteriformes; family Polypteridae; genus Erpetoichthys; species Erpetoichthys calabaricus. Next base: position 32,286,578 of record NC_041400.2, on the reverse strand, counting down.
ACAAGAGGTTGAAAAAACAAAGTCAAATTTCTGACTGTCTAAAGATCACTTTCTTGAATAACTAGAACTAACAAATTTATTTATTTTTAAAATATCCGGAAACTTGGATGTTAGTAATACAAAACAGCTGCAAATGTGAAATGAACTTCAAAATGCTGCTGGGATGACATCACTGAGAACATAATGAAAAATATCAATGTGAATTGTTTATTTTAGATAATAACCAATTAGTAAAAATGTCTTTCAAGACATAAAACTCAGATTCGCTATGAAGTAGGTCTTTGTGTCTCCTAAATATTTTCCCTTTTTATTTTCACTTTTTGTGCCAGCTGAGTGATGACACCTGCAAGGACAGGCTCTCATTCTCCGTGTCCTTCTAGTGGAAATTCAAGTTCAAAGGATATTCCATTTCATTATTTTCCTTTAGCATGTCACCACATGAAATACACACGCCCTGCAACTTTGCTTTATACGGCCCTAGTGTAGCAGACCAAGGTTTGAAGAGATTAAAGTGAGAGCCGACCATGACGAGGCGTCTTTGCTGAAGAGGAGCATTGCCGTAGCTAAACTGGGTTTCATAATGGATATCTGCTGACTTTATTCCTCTCTGAAAAACAGAAGAAACAGCCACTCTCCATTTATGAAATGTGAATGAAAAGTTAAATTCCCTTTTCCAGTATGGTTTGCATACGTACACATTTAAATATTTTACAATTAAGTCTCAGCTGAAATTGATGTCAGGACCCCAGTGATCCAGGCAGATATTTGTAAGAATCTGACAAGATTATTTGAGTATTTCCTTTGCTTTACAACATTGTGATATACTGTAGCTCGACAGCTTAGGTTCATGTGGACCCCCAAAGGCAGAGGTATCTTGCTTTCTATTTCTGTTTTATATCCTAATTGTTTGGAGTGGTTTTTCCCATGAATCATGGGTATAGCATTTTCATTTTCTATAAAGCTAATTAAAACACATGGCCAGCCGAGGCGTGCAGCTGGGTCAGGCTTCTCACATGTAAACAGTTGCCTGGGGTCATGGGAAAGTCCGGGCATGCTGCCTGAGGGGATTTCCTGCTGGGGGTGGTGAATGTAGATGTCTAGATGGACATAAAGGTGGGAGGGGGTCATGTCCTTCAGTGCTACCCTGTCTCACAATCCTTTTGGATTATACAGTGTGAAGGCTGTCATCATTCTCTGCTGGATTCATTTTCGGATTCACTTTTAGGAAGAAAGGTTAATGAACTTCATTGAGCTTCTTCCATTGATTCAATTATCTGTTTGACATGCTGTGTATAGGGGGAGAGAAGGCTGGGGGTCAAGGCTAATATGTTGCACCTGAGTATCTAAACATTTTAAAGGTATGTGTGATGCGTTAAATGGCAACTGTGAATGCGTGCAAGAGGGAGTATCACTGGAATGGATTGACACCCCAGAAAGGGTTGGTTGTTGTGCCCAATAGACCCTGGAATAGGCTGCAGCCCCCAGGACCCTGAACTGGATGAAATGAGTTTGATAATGGATATATGGGTGAGTATACGATAATAGGAACTCAAAACACTCCTGTTTGTCTTTGCTGATTAATCCAACTATTTACACCCTTTCCCTCCTGAGCATTCTACACTATCATTAAATCTTCCATCCATCCATTATCCAACCCGCTATATCCTAACTACAGGGTCACGGGGGTCTGCTGGAGCCAATCCCAGCCAACACAGGGCGCAAGGCAGGAAACAAACCCTGGGCAGGGCGCCAGCCCACCGCAGGGCACACACACACACACACACACATACACACACACGGGACAATTTGGATCTCCAATCCACCTAACCTGCATGTCTTTGGACTGTGAGAGGAAACCGGAGTGGGTGTCAGAGTTGGGAGGAGAGTAGATGAGACAAGGCAAGGAGATTTTGTATTGTACTATTGTGGAAAGGATTTGAAGGTATTGTAAAATAATACAATATCTTCTGTTTGATAACCCAGAACTGTGTTGTGTAGTTCTGTTTGGGGCACTGCTACACACCCTACTGGTCACACCATGTTGTTTTTAGAAAGGAAAGGAAAGATTTTAAAAAGAAATCCATCTGTGATGTTTGTCTTCATCTCTGTCCCCTACAAACTTTCACAACAGCAGAATGGCTTCCTGTAGCCCATTTCATGAGTGATGCAGTTGATTCGACCACATAGGATACAATTTTTCTCAGGTAGTTTGTTCCAGATACCCACAATTCTGTATGTAAAGAAGTGTTTCCTGACTTTGGTCCCAAATGTACTTCTCCATAATTTCCACTGATGTCCTTTTGCACATGATTCACTATTAAGTTGGAAGAATTCTGCTAGGTCTACTAAATCAACGCCGTGGAGAATTTTGAATAGCTGAACCAGGTCCCCACAGTCTCTTCTGCTCGTGACTCAACCGGATTAATTCTGAGTTTGTCACAGTAGGACATGCCCTTAAGTCCTGGGACACACTTGAATGCTGTCCTCTGCACAGCTTCAGTTACTGCTATATCTTTCTTGTACTGTGTTAACCAGATCTGCACAAATGCTCCAGATTCAGTCTTACTAGTGCATTATATATTACAGTGCATCCGGAAAGTATTCACAGCACAACACTTTTTCCACATTTTGTTATGTTACAGCCTTATTCCAAAATAGATTAAATTCATTTTTTTCCTCAGAATTCTACACACAACACCCCATAATGAAAACGTGAAAAAAATTTACTTGAGGTTTTTGCAAATTTATTAAAAATAAAAAAACTGAGAAATCACACGTACAAAAGTATTCACAGCCTTTGCCATGAAACTCAAAATTGAGCTCAGGTTTATCCTGTTTCCCCTGATCATCCTTGAGATGTTTCTGCAGCTTAATTGGAGTCCACCTGTGGTAAATTCAGTTGATTGGACATGATTTGGAAAGGCGCCCACCTGTCTATATAAGGTCCCACAGTTGACAGTTCATGTCAGAGCACAAACCAAGCATGAAGTCAAAGGAATTGTCTGTAGACCTCCGAGACAGGATTGACTCAAGGCACAAATCTGGGGAAGGTTACAGAAACATTTCTGCTGCTTTGAAGGTCCCAATGAGCACAGTGGCCTCCATCATCCGTAAGTGGAAGAAGTTCGAAACCACCAGGTCTCTTCCTAGAGCTGGCCGGCCATCTAAACTGAGCGATCGGGGGAGAAGGGCATTAGTCAGGGAGGTGACCAAGAACCCGATGGTCACTCTGTCAGAGCTCCAGAGGTCCTCTGTGGAGAGAGGAGAACCTTCCAGAAGGACAATCATCTCTGCAGCAATCCACCAATCAGGCCTGTATGGTAGAGTGGCCAGACGGAAGCCACTCCTTAGTAAAAGGCACATGGCAGCCCTCCTGGAGTTTGCCAAAAGGCACCTGAAGGACTCTCAGACCATGAGAAAGAAAATTCTCTGGTCTGATGAGACAAAGATTGAACTCTTTGGTGTGAATGCCAGGCGTCACATTTGGAGGAAACCTGGCACCATCCCTACAGTGAAGCATGGTGGTGGCAGCATCATGCTGTGGGGATGTTTTTCAGCGGCAGGAACTGGGAGACTAGTCAGGATAAAGGGAAAGATGGCTGTAGCAATGTACAGAGACATCCTGGATGAAAACCTGCTCCAGAGCACTCTTGACCTCAGACTGGGGTGATGGTTCATCATTCAGCAGGACAACAACCCTAAGCGCACAGCCAAGATATCAAAGGAGTGGCTTCAGAACAACTCTGTGAATGTCCTTGAGTGGCCCAGCCAGAGCCCAGACTTGAATCCGATTGAACATCTCTGGAGAGATCTTAAAATGGCTGTGCACCGACGCTTCCCATCCAACCTGATGGAGCTTGAGAGGTGCTGCAAAGAGAAATGGGCAAAACTGTCCAAGGATAGGTGTGCCAAGCTTGTGGCATCATATTCAAAAAGACTTGAGGCTGTAATTGCTGCCAAAGGAGCATCAACAAAGTATTGAGCAAAGGCTGTGAATACTTATGTACATGTGATTTCTCAGTTTTTTTATTTTTGATAAATTTGCAAAAACCTCAAGTAAACTTGTTTCACGTTGTCATTATGGGGTGTTGTGTGTAGAATTCTGAGGGAAAAAATGAATTTAATCCATTTTGCAATAAGGCTGTAACATAACAAAAGGTGGGAATAGTGATGCGCTGTGAATACTTTCTGGATGCACTGTATGAGCATAATGTTCCTCAATTTATATTAACAGTTTTTACAATATAGCAATTGTATTCAACAGTTTATACCATGATTGTCAATAAATTACTTTGACTTGTAAAATACCAAATTGGCTCTGCACTCAGATTTTGCTGCCAGCTCCTTTCACCGATAGTCTAAACACTGTATGGCAGGTAGACAAAACTGTTTATGAGAGGGGCTGACAGGACACTCGGGTACTGGACTGAAGCTGAGACTCTGCTTTGCTTGTTAGTGTGTGTGTCAATGTGCAGTTTCACAAATAATGATCTGTGACATTTTGATTCATTCAATAACAGTCATTAAATAAGAATGTGGAAAGCAGAAAAGATGATCAAAAGTACAGTTTTTCTTCTCTAAATAAACAACCAATTCAATGGCTTTCAAGGATTGTGATTTCTACATTTTGTTTTGGGACTTTGGTTTATTTTGTCTTTTAGGCAACTCCTGTGTGCCTTTCTTTGCTCTTTTGAGCTTGTAATTGTTTGACACTTTTTGCAAAAAAAAAAAAAATCCTTAATTTATAAAGGTTCTTTGTTTGCTCTGTCAATACAAGCTAGGGGTTAACTGTTGTGAATTAGGTGTTACAAAATACGTAAGTCCCAAAAGTTCCAGAAACACTTTTGATAATGACCCCCTTGATGTGCACTGTCAGAATTCCCAGCTAGACTAAAAATGGCCTTAAGGAATCTTTATGAAATAAAATATTTATTCTTAACTAAATAGCATTTTAATGGCAATGAAACTTTGTGGAGCACAAAGGCAAAATGGAATTGCATAGATCAAGAAAGGTAATCCTAGGCAAACAAGACCCAATACAGATATTCAAAAAAACAGAGTGAAAGGTCAAAATATCCATTAAATCCCAAGCACATAAAACATCTTAAAAAGTTCCAACGTACCTGGAGCACATTCACAATGAACTGTCAGGAACTGTGCAAGACCCTCCAGATTAATAGGGTGGAGGGCAGTTCCTGGTGGTGACTGACAGGTGGCCCCACCTCTTGAGGCACCACCCACAAAACACCTGCAGCACATCACAGGCATAAACAAAGGAGCTAACAGACAAAAGAAACATTAACAGAAATAAATGATTCAAAAATCGACAAAGAGGACATAAAACAAGGAATAGAACCCCTGGCTGAAACATGACAGGTACCAGTTATCCTTCTTCATGTGGGTCTTTTATTGTATGTTTGCGATATTTATAATTGTTTTCCTCAGCTCCCAATTTTTGAGCCCGCTCCTGCTGAACCTGACAGGTAGAGCTTGGGGCCCAATTGGGCTAAGATGAGCCTCTGCATTGAAGTCAATGAAGGTCCTGGTCAGCTTTATGGATCTTTCGGAAGCCTCACACACCCATTTACCATGTTTGGACCTCCAAATCATAACAGCCTTATACAAGGAAAGGCTGACTGAGATATGAGGATGACTAGAAAAGGAAATGTTAACTGAAGCCAAAGTCGAGACCTTTGCTCATCATGACCGAAATGCTAATAAAAGTATCATTGTGAAGAAACAAAAGCAAAGAGTCAGAAACTGGAAATACTAAAACACTTTGAATACACACACACACACACAAATGGTTGCTTTTTTTTAGAGATCTCTGAATTCTTGGAAAATGACATGATAGATGAGGCACTTTATATATCATTGCATCAATGATGTTAATTACATCATTATTGCAGCAACTAACAGCACAGCATAATACAAGCGACTCAATATGGCTGTGCCTGTAAAAAAACAAAATGGTAAGAAAAACGGCATAATTATTTTTATGATGCATCACTTCTAAAAACCCAAAATGGACTCCTGTGAACAAAAAAGAAGCACAAGCAGACAGGAAGTGTTTAAAGCACACACAATCACAACACCGTAAAGGAGTTTGGACTGCAGTCCAGCTCTTTGTCTATTAGAGGGACAGCGTGGCTTAAGGCATTCATTTCTGGGGCCTGTTGATAACTGTTGATAACTCTGACATCTTGTCTGCAGCATCCCTCACTGCCAATATGCAGGTTAATTGCCCTCTGATATTCAGGTGGAAGGCCAGAGTGCTGCAGTTCTCCCACTCTCTTCATCTTACTTATGATGTGTCACTGCCTGTTGTCCGCACAACATATATAAAGGGCACACTGCCCTAACAGCATCTGCCAACATGGGCACAACCTTTCTTCATTTTCTCCCTCCTTCTTTCCCTTTCCCTATCCCCGCTACATGCCCTCCTGGTAACACCACTTATTCATCAGTACTCGTATTTGATTTGTGAAGTACTTGGGATAATGTGCTCTGTGAAAGTTGCTATATAAACTTTAGTCTATCGATTGATTACACATGCAACATTACCTAAAATTGCTCTACAATATGTTGTTTTCTTTTCCTATCACGTATTAAAAGAGAGCATTTTGTTGATAGAGTCTGTGGGTGGTTCCTGTAAGCAAAACAATCCAGCTGTGAAAAGTCTGACATTCACTCTCTGTTTCCTTTAAAGCTGCCATTTATAAGGACATATGTAATGTTTCAGATGAAATCGTGAGTGAAAGAGAAGAGTTTTACGACCCGCCATTCATCTGAATTATTTACATAAGCTGCATCTTGGAAGTGACCCTTTTACCTTCCACAATTGTGTCTGCCCTTTAAAATACATTTTTTCCACATATTGTGGATGCAAATTCCATTAATTCATCTATTAAACATCAGCTGGGCAGAAGAGGGAAGTGGAGAAGACAGATTGTAGGCTGACGTCAACCAGGCAGAAAGTCAGAGCTCATGCTTTTAGTTTTACTTCTGTGTATCAATGAGATCAAACTTCTCAGGTTTCTAAAATTAGTAAATCTTTAAAAAAATATGTAGGCTGGATTTAGGAAATCAGTGAGTGTTTGGAATAATGAGCAAGGCTCATAAGTATGCTTGTCAAGCTCAAATCTATCTCCTGTATTAAAGATGTGGACACATTTGTTGGTACCCTTACCGTTCATTGAAAAAGTCTTTATGCCTCGTGAAAAGCAATTAAATGAAAAGCAACTGCCTCGTGTACACCTGCATGCCTTAAATATGTCATCGAGTAAAGCAAAGAAAGTGTGAAAAGAGAACAAGCATTGCTTATTCTACAAAGGTGTTATAAAATAGCCTGGACGTATTTGTTGGTACCCCTAGAAAAGATCATAAATTATTGGATTAGAGTGATTTTTCAAACTAGTTATTTTCTTTAATTAGTTTCACAAATGGCTCCAATCGTGCAATCCATCATTCAGCCTATTTAAAAGGAGAAAAGTCGTCACTCTGCTATTTGGTATCATCTTGTGAAAGAGAAAGCAAAGGAGAGAGCTGTTTGAGATGATCAGGAAGAAACACGTGTTAAAGGCAGCTTGATGTTCCTGTGACAGCAGTTGCAAATATCATTAAAGTTTAAGGTCCATGGGACTGTAGCCAACCTCCCTGGACAAGGCCACAAGAGGGAAATCAACCCCAGAATGGGCAGACGATTTATGAGAATGGCAGACAAAAAGCCAAGAGCAACTTCCAAAGAGATACAAGCTGAAGTCTAAGGTCAAGGTCCATTGATGTCTGAGTGACAGTAGACTCAATGAAAGAAGACCCAGGAGGAATCTACAGTTGAAAGAAAACCATAAAAAAAACAGGCTGGAATTTGCTAAAATGCATATTGGCAAGCCACCATGTTTCTAGGACAGATGAGGCAAAACTAGAGCTTTTAGGCAAGTCACATCAGCTCTATGTCCACAGATGAATACATGAGGCTTTCAAAGAAAAGAGCACCATGCAGACTGTGAAACTGGTTATGTCTTGGGGCTGTCCTGCTACGTCTGGCACGGAGTGCCTTGAATCTGTGCAGGGAACAATGAAATATCAAGAAAGTCAAGACATTCTGGAGCAAAACGTACTGTCCAGCGACAGAAAGGTCTGGCTCAGTCACAGGTCACGAATCCTCCAACAGAGAAATGAGCCAAAACAAATAGCTAAAAGCTCCCAAGTATGGCTAAGAACAAAACTATGTCCTATTCTGAAGTGGCCTTCTAGGAGTCTTGATTTGAATCCTATCAAACATCAATGGAAAGAACTGAAGCATGCAGTCTGGAGAAGACACCTTCAAACCTGACCCAGCTGGAGCAGGGGCAGAGGTCTCATTAAGTTTGCAGTGATAGCCTCTAGAGATTGTGCAACATTAAGCCTTTCCATTTTTTGTTTCATGCCGTGTTCATTTACGTTAATATTTGAAATATTCTTTTGAATCAAAACTCTAAAGCAAATTCTGATTTTTGTGGAATACAGAATAAATGATGAAGGGTGCCAATTATTTTTGTCAGTTCCAAGTTATTTTAGAGACTGTTGTGTGTTCTTCGTTATTCATGTCGGGGTACCAACAAATTTGTCTGCACCTGTATCTAGCAGAAAAAAGTTAGGGCTGTGACACAAAGTCTTTATTTTTGTGCAATCTTTCAGGGGGAATACCTTCCCCACACGTTGATCTTTCTCTTTACCTACTTGTCAGCTAAGGGTTCAGAGCACTGGGTGGATGGCACGCTCTGACACTTTCACACTTATTCAGATTCCAATTAATGATAGGCTTTTTCCCACCGTAGGAACTTTTTTCAAGAACCAGGAACATTTTAGAAACTCATGAACTCATTCCCACTGCAGGAACTCAGTCCGTTTGTAGGTCCTGGTAGGTAGTTTCTGGTTTGTATTTTATCTCCTACTCCAGGGCATTTACTTTTTGGTTAGCTATCATGGGTGGAGCTTGGGCGATGAATTGTGCTGATTCGTTGATGACAAGCACTGCTGCCATCTTACAAATCCGTTAGCTGTTTGGACTTTGGAGTGAAGATGATATTTCGCACCACATCATTTTTCATAACCACCTCCCTGGTGTGCTGCGCCATGCACTATATAAAAGCAATAATCTCCCCCGTGAAGTTGCGATCGCTTCAAAGCAGTAAGGTGGGTGAGTCCCCAATGAAATCCCGATCGTGCCACACTTCACACTGCATCATTGTTCATAGCTGCCTCCCTGGTGTGCCACAGCATAAGTGAATGGGTGGGTGCAACATGAATTCCCCAATGCACCTCACTTCAGTCTATATCAGTCTTCTTTGCATGTCACATATTTTACATAAAAGTTACAGTTCCTGTTGTGCGGTGGGAATGCAACACATAAAGTTACCAGGGACTACAAGTGGTCCAGGTTTTACATAATACAGGAAATGATGGTTCCTGAAAACAAAGTTTCTATGGTGCGAAATGCCTAAAGAGATGCAAGTGAGAAAGCAACCAGCTTGTCACCTTCTAACATGGTTACACTTTTGCTTCAATGTGTCCATCATGAAGTATCTGTTTTAAAAATATTTGGAAAGAAATGGAAATGAAAGCAGTGAAAGACAAACTGGGCAATCAGCTATAAGCCACAAATCATTTGAATGATATCCTCAGAAAAGAAAAATCTGCTAAATACAAATGACCTGACATGACAAAATGAAAACCATAAAATTAAATAACAAGGCCTGTCATCAGCAAGGACAACCGATGAAGAAATTAGGTTGAAACAAACAACTGCAGCTATTGCAGCCCTCCTGGACCAAACTTGAGGAACTCTTCCTTACAGGAAAGTCGCCAATGTGCTAGAAGGTTAGCAGTGCAGCCAATGTCAGGTATTGCTAACTCTCTATTCAGAGTTAGACAGTGGAATAAGAGAAAATGGGAAAATGTTCAAAATGTCCATCCTCTGAGCCAATAGGTGGGAGTATAGTATCCCACGCCAAGGAAATTGGGATCATTTTGCTCCTATAAGAGTGAAGTGGAAAGTGGGGGGAATGATAGGAGTTCATTTCTTGCCTGCCTGGCTGCTAAGGGGCAAAAGACAAACCCTGATTGGTGGACTATGCTGTAACAGAACGTAGTGTAATGCACTTTTTATATGTCTGTTTTTGTTATTTAATGTTTTGTTTTTAACTCAAGGAATCTGTTTTGGTGTTTTAACTTATTTTGATAAAGTTTATTTTGATTACCATCTTGTTTTTGCGTCATTGACCCCATCTATCACACCACTGATGTCACAGACATTTATTCTGTAAAGGCGCAATGGCTATCCCTTGGTGGAAACTCTATATTTTGATTCCTTTTAATGATAGTTTATTATTTACTGTAAGTAGGCTCTAGTGCTAGGTTTGTTTTCTTGTTTCTAACCTTCATTTTGACTTCAGCTCCTAATTTATGTTTCGTTCTTTGAATTCTTGATTGCCTGTTTGATTTCAGTCTGCTGGCTTTGATCTTTTGATTTTCTTTACTGTGTCTTTGTCTAAGGGAGCATCTTCTGGTCTTGGGATTCTCACAATAATCTTTAGACAACCTTTGGGGCTCTTAACACAGGAAAGCTAGCCATTTAAGAGCTATCCAAGGCTCAAGGTGTGCATGGACCACTAGAGAGAGTAATAGCCCAGTCGTCAGGATTTCAGTAATTCTGTTGTTTGTTTTTGTTTATTATTCACCATTTTCATTAGTGACATCATCATTGGCACCATATATGAGTGATAACAGCCTGTGATATTACAGCTTCTATGACTTTGTAATTTTGCAAACAAAGCAGAAGTGTTGGAGACCAGGCAGGTAACCACATTTAATAGCAAAATCGAAAGTAGGATTAAAGGAAGCAAGAATAGCCAGGTGCCTTGGGTCCTCTTAGACTTTTTCACTATCAAGGTGAGTGTTGTTGGTGTCAACTTCCGTCACAACAGTTATTTAACTAGAATCTGGTGTGGAAGATGGACCTCTGGAAGTGCAGCAGATGTTGGGTCATCCTCTGTCCTGCAGGGAAGAGAGAAAAGGTGATCAGCAATCACTTTTTGTCCTTGCCTTGTGGTCTTTGTTCTTACTTTGGTCAGGCCGAGTATACAGATATTCCACAAGCACTTGTGTACAACAATATATAAAAAGTCTGTTTGTGGTTTTTTTTTTTTAGTATCTGCTCTTAGTTTCTTCAAAGTTGAAGACTCCCCAGTTCATTATGCCTCGCTTACCGGCCTCTAAAAAAATCTAGTTTGGCTTAGTGGTTTTTAACTTCCTTTCTCTTTAAAGACTTCTTACTAATCTTGCCCTCATGTTTTGTTTAAACAGTCTATTAGTGAAGCCGACACTGCTAAACTAGCTACTCTTTTGAGATTCCCCCCCTTAAAATATAAAACCTAATCAGGAAGACCTCCAATGTACTGTATACTCTTTCATGACAGAAATCTCTTTTCAAGAGCATTACACTGGTGTCATCATAGCCAACTTAAACCTCTGAATTGACTCTCTTAAAAGGTTTAAATCTGCATAAGGCCTGAAGTGAGATGGCTTTAGTGTCAGAAGGAGAGTTGAGGGCAAAATCTGACTGTCATGAGGAAAGAGGACGGAATCACGACAGAGTGAAATGGCAGAAAGCAACATTGAAAGTAGGAGGATGAATATTTTAGTTTTCAATACCCAAGTAGATCAACCGACCCACTTGAGAGACTGGGATTTTAACCCATGTTTGCTTACAGGATTTAAACAAAACGTGTTCATATGTACCTTGTGTTTTCATTGCTCATCATTTCAAAATAAATATACCTCAGACATACTGTTTTTCAAGGGGATTTGCCATATTACAGTTTCATCACCCAGCCTATCAGTAAATCAAAGCAAACTGCCTTAAATGCATGCATTTATCCCATTTATCTACTGCTGAGTCCTACTAAATCTACGTCAGGGTCATGGAAGCCAAGGTCTATTCTGACAGCATCACTTACAAAGCAGTAACTAGTGGTGAACGAAACAGCAGTTTCAATTTGCATGCATTTTTCAAGTAATTTTTACAATGGTGAAATGTGAAATGCACTAAAATGTTTTATTTTCTTGAGGTTTAAAGATTTTTTGGGGTGGAAAACAAGGAATATGGCTCCCTAAAGCCTTGTTCACACTTCTGTGTTTACTTACTGTTCTTTTACGCAGCTTGACACTGTATGCATGTATGGTTTTTGTTCACATCACTGCAGAGGAGTGCGGTGTGTTTTATAAAAATGTGACATGCATACATATTTTCCTCACTATGACACACCAAAATGCAGCATCATTGGGCTTTCTCTAGAGAAAAATTCAGTACACAGAAAACCGTTTGATCCCCTTCCTCTCCCTGCCATTATCTAGCCGTGTCCTGTTTTTTGTTTCATGTAGATGAAGGTGGCGGTATGCACATTTCATGCTCCATGGGGTCTCAAGTTTCTTCTCTGGTTATGATGATATCTTTATGAAAGTGATCACTAAGATTACAAAGTGGGCATTGGTATAGTTCATACTACCAGAACAGCCACAACACTTGGCTGAAGGATCAATAAAACGTCTCCATATAACAGAAAATGAGTCAGAATAAAGCAAAGTCACAAAAATGATGAGTGGATAATTACAGATGTTTTGGTAGTATATCAATGATTTTGTGACTGATTTACCTCTGTCTTGTGTTCTACTGCGCTTAGGAAGAGTTCTTCTCAAGCAGTTCATTCCTAGATGTGTAACAAATTCATCATACTACAGTATACTAAGTGCATATTCCAAAAATATAAAATGTCTTTATCAATATTTAAAACACATCAAAATTATATGCAGTCTACATATCACAACCATAAAACTTAAAGCATCTTCATCACCCTTAATAACTCCTGTATTATGGATGGCTATATCTGCTTTATATCTCAGAGGGATATTTCAGCTTGAGATTCTTCCTCCTAAATGCTCTAGGAATATCTAATCAATATCAGTGGCAAGAAATACAGTATACATGCTCTAACCAACATCATTTAAAGTGTTTTATTTAATAATGTTATATTTTCATTTTCTTCTTTAATTAAATTAAGGCATAAATGATGCTCTGCATAGTTTATACTGCCACTCCACTGATGCCAGTCCAGCTTTTTCCAATTTGCATTCTGTTAAGCACTTATCCATATGCAGTACATCATGTAATGCAGGGAGGAGAACTTCACCCTGGTGTAAAAACTACAAAGCATACGCTGCCAGGTCTGAGTGAGGCACCAGCCAATGCAGGGCACAGTCACATGCTGGAACAATTTAAACTTTTCAACCAACCAAGCTGAATGTGGTTTGAATGTAGGAGGAGTCAGGGTCACCAGAGGACACGTGGAGCACCACCACACTACCCAAGAGAGGTAAAGTGAGTCTCTCAGTCACAATAGATACAGACAGAAATGGGGAAAATGTAAGCACAGCCTAATATTATGATTTATGTTCATTTTAAATTAATCACTCATTGCTTGGACCTCTGGTTATTACATTATATATCTGGACAAACGTTTTTGAGGTCTCAGATCTCAATTTTTGTAGTAATGGTTTTATATTTATTTCATTTTTTTTTTCGGGTGCTATCTTTGTTTTCCCGGGCGATGGAATGTTGAACACTAATTATTATGACGTTCCAATGCAATGACACTCTGAGGTGTGTGGTGTTGATCTCACTGCCGTGACAGAATGAAATATTGTCGCCTTACACTTTTTGGTTACCTGGGCTTGCAGATAAATCAAAAGAAATTTTTGTGTGTCGTTGTTAACATGTTTTACAGACCCCTTTTCTGGATTTGACGTTAATTTTTGGTTTAGATAGATAGATAGATAGATAGATAGATAGATAGATAGATAGATAGATAGATAGATAGATAGATAGATAGATAGATAGATAGATAGATGTTAATTAAGAAATGAAATTTTCATATGAAGAATAGTTAAAGATTTCACCAATGGATGGTGCTAGTAACAGATAGAAATATTAAAGGAAGTGCTAAAATATTGATTACAAAATTATACTAAAACAAACCCAAGACTAAAAAGTTGAAAATAATATATACATAAAAAATACTTTTTAAAAACCACGCTTGTATTAACTTAAAAAGTGTACTAAAAAGTAAAAAATATGTCTCTCATACATCACTCGTAAAATAAAAGTGTTGGCGCTTTTCATCAGTCAACATTCAAAGAACACTTCTTAAAATCTTAGCAAAAGTGCCCACCTTTTATTTTACAAGTGATGTATGAGAGACTTATTTTTTACTTTTTAGTACACTTTTTAACATAATATAAGCGTGGTTTTTAAAAAGTATTTATATATATACTGTATATATTCCTTTTACTGCCGCCTCCACTCCTCTCCCCTAAGCCCCCTCTTCTGCCTCCCGACTCCTGCTCCCAGAATGGAGTGAGGCGGACCCTTTTATAGTTCACCCAGATGTGCTCCAGGTGCTCCCTGATGATCTTCCTGTAGCACTTCCTGGTGTGGCGGAAGTGCTGCAGTCCAGGGCTCCAGGATCTTCCAATCACCCCCTTGGCAATGGCCATGGTCCCCAACAGGGTTGAGCTTCCAAGTTCCAATCCCTTGGCCCCGATGGAAACCAAGGAGGTTGCCCTCTTGTGTCCCAGGAGAGGTATTGTCTCTCTCCCGGTCCTTCCATCCTCCAGGCGTCCTGTCTGGGCAAGAGCCCCAGCTATCTGCCACAATAGATAGATAGATAGAGAGAGAAAGAGAGAGAGAGAGCTTTATTTGTCCCCAAAGGGAAATTTAACTTTTTACAGAAGCTCTTTAAGTAAATACATACATACATACATACATACATACATACATACTGTAATAACGAGAAAGAGGCACGCATAAAGTTTTGGGGTTTTTAGCCCCGTATACTGTAACAAACATCTTGGTCAGTAGTTTCACAAAAACTCAAAAAACAATGAAGGGTAGGAAGACGGACAGTTTATAGGAGAGGACTAGAAATTAGAACATGGAATGCTGGGTGGTGTATGGGAGTCTGACGTCATCAATGGGGAAGCAGAGGGAAGAAAGGAACCCGGAAGTGTGCAGCTCTTTGAGTCGTCCGGGCGGTCTTACGGCGGCGGTGTCTCTGTCTTTCTGAAGAAACAAAGAAAGACTGGTTAGTATGTTGCTGTTGTCCCCCGGCAGGACTTGTCGCGGTGCAAATCGGGTCCTTAAGCTGCTCCCCAAGCGCTCGTGCGTGACAATACATACATTGCTTCATACTGTAAATAGATAAATAAATATATATACACTGTCGCAGATTGAGGCCCTTATCGTCCTCTTAAACCCTCTGACTCGACTCCAGACACCAGGTAAAAGTCCAGATATTACTTTTATTTAGACAATACATTGCACAAAGCACCCTCCACTCCACAATACTCATAAACTAATCAATAAACACACTATAATCAATAATCAATCCTCCACACTCCCAGACACTTCGCCACCCTTCCTCCCAGCTCAGCTCAGTGTACTGGTTTCCCAGAGTCCTTTATATAGTCCCTGACCCGGAAGTGTTTCTCCCTTCTGTCCATGTGATCATGAACACTTCCGGGTCGGATAAAAAGCTCCTTTCTTCAACCCGGAAGCACGTTGTTTCCTCTTGTCATGTGATCATGACACACCTCCGGGTTATAGGGCAAGTAAGAGTCCGGCAGCCTCCCCACAGTGACTCCTGGTGGTCCCCATGGTATCCAGCAGGGCTGTGCATATAAACTACAAAGTCCATGAGGCCCTGCTGGAATTCAGGGAACGTCCACGCTGTTGGGAGAGCTCCACCTGGCAGCCTGGGGGTGATGGCAGGAATATTTAGCCGGCCACACACCACAACACATACACCAGAATGACTAAAAGGCAAGAAAAAAAATCTTTAGCAATTTGACTTAGAAAACAGGGAGGGTAGATTCCCAGTAAAAACTCTTTTTCTGGTTTTCATTGTTTTTCTGGTTTCTGTTTGCGCTTCTTTCTTTTGGCAAACACAACTAATTTGGGTGGCAATTTTAGAGCACAATATACTGCTAATCACTACAGTAGTAGTAGTAATAATAAATACAATAAATTGTATAATATATAATGATTGTTACATTGGTGTTTAGTGAATATAGTTTTCAGTTTTGCTGTTTAAAATAGGAAACAAAGAAATTCTGAACAATTTATACACATTAACATCAGCAAGCCATTACTGCTACTGTGTTGATTTCCTTATTTATTTAAATTTTAAGTGCAGATTTCAAGTCCTGTGTAACTTGAACTTTAATGTGAATCTAATCACACAGGGGTCTGTTTTCTTCTTGTACCAAACTAAGGTGATAAATAAAAGCAATTTGCTTAAATAATATTGTACAGTGTTCTTTTCATGTGTTTTTATTTTATTTAGCAATATATTTTAAAAACAATCAAATTTCTGCTGTCACATCATGATCAACATCAACATCAAACGTTGGTTCATCAGCCTGCCCTAAATTGTACCTCTTTATTTCTATTCATTTGGGCAACTTTGCTGAACATGAAGGAATAATGGTATTGTGGAGAGAGGAGAGTTTCTGGTTAACACTGGTTAATTAGCCAAAGTGTACAGTATATCTCACAACCCAATGAATTATGCCTAATATGGGTCTATGATTAGTTAACTGACTTGGTGTGTATGAATTTGATTTTTTTACATATTTTTATTGACTTTTTCCTGTTTGGCACTATATGGTACTCACTTATTCCCTTTTGTCTCCCCTATTTATCATGACAATATATTTAATTTTTTTTCTTTTATCTTGCGGTCATTGTAGCCTCTTCAATCCTGTCTCTGTATTTGTCAGTTGATGTCATCATCTTCTTTTCAGTTCCTCAAATTCGAGTTCAGATCTTCTGACCATAAACCCCAAACATTTAAGCCTAAGGCATGTAAAGGAGCCTTTCCTGTAGTTGTCAGTACTTCTGACCTCTCTGACTTCCAAAAGACAAAAGCAGTGTTCATCCAACTGAATGCCAATGACAGAGAAATCCCTGTGGTCTTGAAAACGATACAATCAAAAGACCATTCAGACGTATGATAAGCAGGGGAGCAGAGACTTGAAAAGGCTGGTGTGTTGAACAAGTACACAGGGAGCCTGTTCAAAGGTCATCCATGTTTCAACAAGAAGGCAGGACCAAATAAAGATCTAGTGTGTCCACCTCAGTCTCGGACAATAACTGTGCACTAAAACTACTAAATGAGTAAACAGGCAAATTGCAAGCAAAAAACATGATTAATTATACATACCAAACTCCCATGGGAATAGCACATTATTTGCTACTAAGTGAAACCAAATTGAACTTATCAAGGTCATCCCAGAGACGGTAAACAATGAGAACTTCTTTCTGACTCAAGCCACATACCTCCTGGAAAGCAAAGGCCTAATGTGGAAAATTCTTCATTTTGAGCTGACGCTTAATCCTCATGGAAGGTTATTGATGTTCTTTCTATTTTAACTCTGCAAGAGCTCTATGGTGGCAGTTCAGCCTCTGCAATGTGTTCAATAATTCAATTCACCTGAATCATACCGTCTTCCTGTATCTGGAATTTTGTCTCTTTCACACCCTCCCATTGAAGAGACCCCTCTGCCTTTCAATGTTGTGTAGGTAACTGTTAACCAGCATCAGTGTAAAGAAATGCCAAGCAGAGCCCTCCAATTCATAGATAAGACGACGCGTGGCGCTCTAACAGGGCAAAGTGACCATTTAAGCAGTCCAGAACCTGAGCTACATTATTAGGTTAGGAAATACAGGGTATTTAATCTGGTCTGTAATGTAAAGATTTCTGATATTAAAAGGCAATCAAGATGACATCTTAGAGTGTAGGAGGGGTTCCACAGATTCACATATAGGCATGTTTCAGCGTTCAATTTTAACTTGTTTGGTCAATATGCCTCTGGAAAAGAACACAAAAGAGACAGGAAGAAGGTTTGGGGATCCTCCCTGTATACTTGAGTTTTTGTGTGAGTTTGTAACGGTAAGCACACCAAACGAGTAATCTTAAAGGACTGAGTCAACACACTACTAACTAAACAAGAGAAAGGTTTTGAATTTATAGTGGATTAGGAGGAAGAGGCAGGTCTTCTGAGCTGAAACAGGAAGTGAGGTCAGGACTGGGAGTAGCTGGGAGGTCTATGAAAGCGGGACTGGAAGTGGCTTCTGTAGAGGGACTGGAAGTGGTGTTAGGAGGATTTCCCTTCTGGGAGTCTGCAGTGGAAGGAAAAGAGGAATTAGTGCACACAGTCAACCCCTCGTCCTGCGTAACCACACTCTTAATCAAGCCCATCGACTGCTTCCCAAGCGCATGTGTGTGACAGCCTCATAACCTGTGATTCTTTCATTTTTTACCTTTACTCAAATTCTAAACTGATTTTCAGCTTCCCTTTCTGAATCATTATTACTAACAAAACTGAATTTCCAACCCCTTAACAAACAGAGTATAAGGTAGGTGTTGGTATATAAAAGCATTCCAAACATACAGAGTCATTTAATTGATTGAGAATTCTAAACATAAAATCTTTTTTAAGTAAAAGAAAGATAAACGCCTATTCTCACAACTCTACTGGATTTATTGTAGGAACATTTTACAGGGTTACCAGCAGAACCATTGCTAGACATGCATTTCAGAACTCACTAAAATATGATACACACCACATGTGGGCACAGGTCCTGGTCAAGAAGTGGCAAAATAAAAGAAAATGATATAAACCCAGAAGACACAAAGCAATCATGTAAGAACTATCTAAAGCACCTGAACTTAATGGTAAGAGAAGAAATTTGTGCCTACAACCTTTCATCAATACGATGCTCAGTCTATGGTAGTTTGCATTATTTATGTGTGCTACAGACAGAAAGGCTGATTCTGTTACACCAAGGATTCACTTGGGAAAATCATATTTACTTTTACAGGAGAATAACTTATGCTGTTTAGGGTTAGACAGCCTTAAGCGACTAAACTCATTCTATTTTAGTGTGGGGAGGATTTGAGGATGGTGACAGTACAGATTCACCTCTTAAGAGGGATGACATTCCCAAAAGCTTCGCCCAGATAGATAGATAGATAGATAGATAGATAGATAGATAGATAGATAGATTGATAGATAGATAGATAGATAGATAGATAGATAGATAGATAGATAGATAGATAGATAGATAGATAGATAGATAGATAGATAGATAGATAGATAGATAGATAGATAGATAGATAGATACTTTATTAATCCCAATGTGAAATTCACATGGAGATGACAATTAACTGAGCTCATCATGTAGGTTTCCTTTTTCAAGTAAACAAATGACAAATATTTCATACCATTTGCTCATGCAGTTAAATACTCATTGATTGCTTTCTAACACTTTGAAGCTTTTTGAAAGACATCTTCTTATATAATACGCTACCATGGCTGTTCGTTTGTCTGTCCAGGATTTTAAAACACCTGTAGATCGCAAACCGTTTGACCTATTGATCTGAAATAATTGGTACACATATAGGCCTACTACGTGACCTCTACTGTCCGCTTTTGGGTGATGATTGACCTCCAAGGTTAATCCTCTTTTTATTTTTATTTTATTTTATTGTAGAATCAACTCTCAGCAGTTGCCAGCAATGTGGTCGTGCAGTGCATGTGTACAGGCATCGTTCTCATCCCTACCACCTTCGCCGTCACTTCCCCTACCTCTTCATATCTTAAATCATTCTTGAGGCAGATTGAAGACTTAAGTGCCAGCTTAAGTGAAAAATTAAGGAAAATGTACTAAGTAATTGCAACACAGACACTGACTTAATCAGTTTTAACATGAAAAGATGCCGAGGAAAGACGAGAAGAAGTGGGTCGCTAGGGTGGAGAAAAGAAGAGCTGCTCAGGAAACAGCAAGTGCATCAACCTCTGAGCAAACGAATGCTAAACGTACAGAGAAAGAGGAGGACAACTACAAGTCAAGTGTATTCTTCTATCGATCTATCTATCTATTCACTGCGTGCTATCGTGCAGTGCGCTGTTACTGGTCATATATAAAAGAGTGAAAAGCAGATTTGGCAGACAGAATTACATTACTGTGATGAGGTCAAAATTTCAGCTTTAAGTTTTCGAAAGATTTGCATGTTTTAGGAATGCCTGTATATGAACCTTTGGAAATGATAGCAGACATCTTGCCTGAAGAAGGGGCCTGAGTTGCCTTGAAAGCTTGCATATTGTAATCTTTGTAGTTAGCCAATAAAAGGTGTCATTTTGCCTGACTTCTCAGGAAATGATAAATCAAAGAAAATCTTTCAATACAAATGTAGTATGCCAGTTCTTAATATGGCACAAAGTTAGAAGCCTAGTCATTTTGAGCAAAATCACTCCAGTAAATGTTTCTGCACAGAGATAGCCACACTTGGATTTTCAGTTTGTAATTTCCAGATGGCTGTAAAAAAACATAGAAATTTTGCTGGCTCCATTACACACCCGATGGCAGTCCCGTTCCTTCTCTCCATTTCATTGTGCTTTGCCACTTGACATTGGGCACCCTTGACGTGTTGCACTCTCACCCTGCCAAGTATTCCCAGCTGTGCACATGCACATAAATCAGCAGTACTTTTTCTATTTAGGAATGAGCCCCTTTTTTGTTTTTAAAATTTCCATTTCTAGAAAAAAAAAGACAACTCTCTTTAAAGCAGACATAAAAAAAGAAAAAAAAACAGCACTCTTTTACCATTGGTCTCCATACATCACTACTTAACAAAGGTTTACAAAGGCGAGATTCTTGCAACCACCAGACACACATCCAAACAGCTTAGATGTGACCCCCAAGTTAAGAACTCCTGACTTAATTGCTCCTTTGTGTCTTGGTGTGTTTTACTTGCTCTATCAAAATTCACAAGGATGTAAAACAAGATTTTGACCACATGATGCCACAATGTCCTTGGTTCATCAGCAGACATATTCCTACTCACGGACCGTCATGGTGTTGGCACGAGCGAGCCAGGTGATATCTTTGTACCACAAATACCAAAAAATAACAAAAAAATTATTTAAATCCTCAATCAAATGTTTGGCATTGGCCTACTTTCTGTTTCATTTTCTCCCCTCTGTCTTCAAGATTTCTTCAAACTGTCGCCAACAGCCTTTGTGTTTTTCATCCAGCCATAGCCCACCAACGCTGATGGTCCCAGCTAAACTGCTATGCTACACAAAATGGAATTATTTACAAATTTCAAAATCTATTGTTGTATAAAGAGCAGCAAATATTCAAAGGCCTCTTTGCAAGCAGGGCCCCAGGGAGTGCAGGGAGTGGTAGATCTGGCCATGCCTCCAGTGTCCGTTAGACATACATATTTGGTTAAATGAGGAACGTAAACTGATTTTATAAATGTTAGAGTGTTCATATATTGCATATTGCACTGGTGTTAGTTACAACCTAGAGTTGGTTCCTGCTTTCCATGTAATACGCTGCATATACTTGGACCTTATTTTGTCTAAGTGAATCCCCGTGTTATGGATGAACAGGGGAAAAATGGCTGTCAGAACTGCATGCACACCCGAGGTGCCAGGTGGCAGCGTCCTGGGGCTGGAACACACATCTGTGTACCAGTAGGGCACCTTGGGTATTGTAGTCTTGAAGCACAACCTTGCTGAATGCAATGGGTGCTGCGAGGGACTATTGCTTGGAATAAGCATCCCTATCTGGATTGGGGTCTGCCAGACCCAGAGGCACCTCCTTACTGGGTGGTTTCATCTTTGGAAGTGTTCCCAGGGTTCCTCATAAAAGGAGCCACCCCTCTTCACTCAAGGATTCGGTCGAAGCTGGTGGACAAAAAAGAAAGATAAAAGAGAAGGAAAGAGTTTATGCAGTTTTGTAGACTCGAGTGCAAGGCATTTGTAGAATGTAGAATTGTAGAAATGTAGAATTGTTCTATTGACTGTTGTGAGAAGTGGTATCTGAAGGGTTTGGGGTGTAGGTGCACCCCCTGGTGACCATTAATTGTAAAAAGAGTTGGGGTTCCAGACGAAGTGTGTAGTGTGTAACAAAGGATTTAAAAAATTGAAGAAAAATGAGAAATACAATGGAAGGAGCTTTCATCTTCCTTATACAATTGTGCCCAAGTTTCAATGAAGATCTCTCCAGGATATCTGTTGGTCTAGTGACACTAGGCTTCTAGATTATTCCATCTTTAAAGCTCAGTGGCCAGAAGATGTGGAACTTGGAAAGAGCAGAATTTAGGGGAAATCCACTTGTCTGAGGAAAGGAACAGGATGTTAGTTCATAGTCGACGCAATCTGGTATCTCTTCAAACCTAACCCTATAAGGCACTGACAAGCCTCACATGTATGACATGGCTTCTCCTCAGCCAAGTTCTAGTAGAGTGATAGTTCCTAACCGCAGGGTTATGAATTTGGGTCAGAACATCTGCATTCAAGTAGTGCATATTGAATGTTTAATAATGAAGATCCAAAAACTATCCATCCATCCATCCATTTTCCAACCCGCTGAATCTGAACACAGGGTCACGGGGGTCTGCTGGAGCCAATCCCAGCCAACACAGGGCACAAGGCAGGAACCAATCCTGGGCAGGGTGCCAACCCACCGCAGGACACACACAAACACACCCACACACCAAGCACACACTAGGGCCAATTTAGAATTGCCAATCCACCTAACCAGCATGTCTTTGGACTGTGGGAGGAAACCGGAGCGCCCGGAGGAAACCCACGCAGACACGGGGAGAACATGCAAACTCCACACAGGGAGGACCCGGGAAGCGAACCCAGGTCCCCAGGTCTCCCAACTGCGAGGCAGCAGCGCTACCCACTGCGCCACTGTGCCGCCCGATCCAAAAACTACTGTGTTACAAATTACCATACCTAAACGTGCCAATGACTAAAAAGGCACAAAACCAGTAATTAAAGTGAGTTCTTGTCCCAATGGATAATATTTAAATATATTGTGACGTGTGAATCACTGTCTTGCACCCCAAAATACGAGGCTGAGTCTCAGTACTTCAGCAAAACCAGCTTTATTCAACTTGAAACAGGAACAGCAGGGTTATTTATTGTAGCGAGATCTACCACTTTCTTATACACAAACACAGCAAACAGGAATAGTCGGGGCCAGGTCAGTGGCCAAGTTA
This sequence comes from Erpetoichthys calabaricus, assembly GCF_900747795.2. NCBI lineage: Eukaryota > Metazoa > Chordata > Cladistia > Polypteriformes > Polypteridae > Erpetoichthys > Erpetoichthys calabaricus. The sequence goes on along the minus strand of NC_041400.2, from coordinate 32,263,398 downwards.
TGCTGTTCCCTGTATTTGTAATGTTCCTTGCATCACCCATTGGCGACAGGCACTTACAGTACAACCATGATTGGCTCGTATTTGCTTCCGCGGTGCTATGCTGTTGCGCTGTGAACCTGCGGTTGCCTCGGCAATGGACAAGCAGCCCTCCATGGATGCAACACTCACACTTTGGTGTGTCGTCCCGTTTGGGGGGTCCCAAAAGAGTTCAGAAACTTCACAATAGACATTACCCTTTCCAATGACCAAGGCTCCTGTCTCCACAGCAGCATATCTCCTAGTAGTTATAGCCCTCTTAAAGTCACAGAATTCTTGTCTCTTCATCATCATTCAGTATCACCATCTTGAAAACCTGCTTTCTTACAAGTGTCTATTAGAGGCATAACCCACTCAGAAAATCCACCAGTCTGAGGAAAGCTTAAACTTGTTTTTTAATTTTGCAATGAGACCAGCCTTGAATGGCACATTTTTTGGACATCAATGATTTCATTTGACCTTGACCTATGACAAAACCCAAATACTTAGCATTTTTTGGTTAATGTGTAGAGTCTGTTACACAGCCAGAAGAAAGCATATGTATTCTTCCCAGATGTTGGCATATACTGTAGAATAATGTCACTGAAAGGCATTACTATAAATATTGCGGGGCTTAAGTAGTCTGGTCAGGCTGAAAGGTTGCTAGAGTCGTGCGAAGACTAAAGAGAGAGACATGGTGTTTCCAATGCCCATCTGGGGGTACTGAATGCATTTTTTTCCTTTGCCGCAGGGACAAAGGTTTTTCCAGTAACTTTTGGTCATATCTCCAATAATTAGGTTTACGAGTGTTACCCAGTCTCTTGTAAAAAAGATATTTGATCCTTGGTATGGCTGAGGCATCAAAGTGAAGACCTGGGTTAAGTCAGCAGATGTTGTTATAAAAGCACAACAACTGGTTGGGCTGGAGCAACAAAGAATTGGGACTCGATGGTGGACTGGTGCTTTATACAATTACTACTAGGTCAAGCATTTCTATTATTTCCAGAAAGACTTCGCCTCAGGGAGATGATAGGAATATTCACACACTATAAAAATATTATGCAAAATTTGGTGAATTATATCAGCTACCTTTTTATTAAATATGATATAAGTGCTGTTTTTGTTTTTGGGAAGTACAATCTCCATAAACTAAATCTTGTCTATCTATTTTTATTTCCTGATCTGCCAGACTTTTTTTTACTTTTGGGACAAATTAGTGTTTCTTTTTTCTTCTAATCCAGAAACAATACCAATGTACTAAAGACGACAAGAGCTAAAGAAATGGTTCTATATAACATTATTTTAGTTTTGTAAGTCACAAATCTGCACATATTTCCTTTCATGTTTTTAGGTAGGGTTAATTTTCAGTAGAACTCATGGATCTTGGATGTTTGAAACCTGCAGAATAATTGTGAAAAAAATAGGAAAGTAGAAAACAAGTAACTGGGAGAAACAAAATGGTGGTTTTGTCAAAAATGAATGAAGGTTGACAGAAGAATAGGCAAAGAAAAGTTCAAATGGACCAACAGTTAGGGTCAAGCACAATATGTATTACGGGTATTAATTATTTCTCCATCTAGCTAAGATTATGTTTAGAAGTTAGAAGTCTTATGTTTCAAAGTGAAAACAACAAACTTCACTACTTTCAGTGTAACTTGAGTTCTAACCCTAAAATGCCCCAAATCCTAATTATATGAGTTATCGTTGATGTGACACTAAAATAACAGCATCATTTGCAAAATAGTTTTTGTTATTAACAGCTCATTTCCTTTTTATTAAAACAGTCTGATCTGGAGGTTTGATTTTTTCTGTTTATGTGAGATGTCAGATCTAGATATTATTTGGTTTCAGTTATGAAAACGTTATTGTCAATTTTGGCAAGCAGGCACAGAGTACGTTGTGTAAGAGCATACGGTTTCAAGAAAGCACAGGGTGGATTGAAAAAGTATACACGGCTTCGGGATATTACAGAAGGAAACAGATTTCTCTTTTTGGGGGGGGGCTTATCCTGTGTCAGATCATTCCACACAAGACAGAAACATGACTTTGCAAGGGCAGATTCATTAAATGGGCTGATGGTAGAGAGTATAAACACTGGCATCACAAGCACAGAAGCAAAAGATGGACTGATCAGCATGATGAAATGAAACAATCTGATGATATAATGGGACCCTGCTCTGCAAGCATTCTACAATCTGTGACAAAATAATAACCGCAGTGGTTCAACTTTCTTGACACCTACATGGTTGAAGAGCACCTCCAGTAGTATGCATCTGACTCCCTATGCAAAGTTAGTCATTTGGCAGGGGTATAAGAAAGTTATGAGTCTCTGCCCATAATAAGAACTTTGTTCCTTTTTCTAGCCTCTAGAGAGGGATTATTAATGGTTAATTTTGTATTATGCCTTAAGGAAATTTTTAGTATCATTTATTGATTATTTTACTTTTGTGTATTTTAATTATATTTTTTACCATCTCATTGCACTGTCTTGTTTATTCTATGAGCAATGCCATCTTGTGTACTTTGTTGCCCAGGCACTGCTCCAAGTTGCCAGGGGGCAGGGCTGCTAGGATGACATAAATTTGACATAAATTACTTAGACTTAGACTGAGGTCCTCCTGTGACTTTGGGCACATTGGGCACCATCTTCTCTGATCGGCTGCTACTCCTTCAGAGTCTTGCCAGGCAATGTTGATTTGTTTTCATTCTCACATGTTCTCGGATTTTGTCTTTCGTTTTGCATATTGGGCATAGGTGATTCTTTCTGATTAATCCCCCTTTAGGACTCCTTTGCTCTGTCTCATTATGTCGCAATTTATAATTCTTTTTCTGGTCCTTTTCTCTCTCTGTCTGCTCTGTGGTCAGTACTGAAATGCATTGATATGACCTGTGGAGAGTCTAAGAAGCAGGGCCTACATAAAGCTTAGTTGTTTCTGCGTTTAGAACTTGCTGACTATGTAATGGTGACAGTTGAGTGGACACTGGTGAGACTGCCCTCTGGAAGGAGGATGCCTGCTATGTCAGCTCCTGTCTCCTGGGCATCTATGACATCAGATCCGATTGAGTTGGCTTCTTCAGTGAAGCATGAAGAAACTGAAGCCATGCACTGCCTGCATCCTTGGAATTTCACTCACACAGATGTTTCTTGTTCTCAGCTACTGTGAGTATATTATCTAAAAGCCTTAGCTGCTGGCAGGAACATTTTCTCAGACCTTAAAATCAACTTCCTGCTCCAGCTGGTTCTTTCACGTAGCCTTTACATTCTGTCGTGGGTGAGTCACAGGGGAATCCAGCTCATCTGGTAGCTGCTCAGAGTTCTCGTTTATTCTTAGGTATGTAGTTTGAAACATGATGGGTCTTAATTTCTAAGAAATTGAGTGTCTTTGATTATATTTGTATCAGACTTTTAAAGACGCTGCAAGGAGGTGTTCAGAAGCTCTACTGAAATTAAATCTATGACTTTTCCCCACCTATGAGGCTTTGGAAAACATCTTGTATCACCCCAGTCCCAAAGGTATCACGTCCTAGTGAGCTGAATGACTTTCGGCCTGTTGCTCTGACATCACATGTGATGAAGACCATGGACAGGCTGCTGCTTCACCACCTTAGGCCACAGGTTCAACACGCCCTTGACCCTCTGCAGTTTGCATATCAGGAGAAGGTGGGAGCGGAGGATGCCATTATCTACATGCTACACCGCTCCCTCTCTCACTTGGACAGAGGCAGTGGTGCTGTAAGAATTATGTTTCTAGACTTCTCTAGCACCTTCAACACAATCCAACCTCTGCTCCTTAGGGACAAGCTGACAGAGATAGGATTAGATTCATACCTAGTGGCATGGATCGTGGACTATCTTAAAGACAGACCTCAGTATGTGCGTCTTGGGAACTGCACGTCTGACATTGTGGTCAGCAACACAGGAGTGCCACAAGGGACTGTACTTTCTCCGGTCCTGTTCAGCCTATATACATCGGACTTCCAATACAACTCGGAGTCCTGCCATGTGCAAAAGTTCGCTGATGACACTGCTATCGTGGGCTGCATCAGAAATGGGCTGGAGGAGGAGTATAGGGACCTAATCAATGACTTTGTTAAATGGTGCGACTCAAACCACCTACAACTGAACACCAGCAAAACCAAGGAGCTGGTGGTGGATTTTAGGAGGCCCAGGCCCCTCATGGACCCCGTGATCATCAAAGGTGACTGTGTGCAGATGGTGCAGACCTATAAATATCTGGGAGTGCAGCTGGATGATAAATTAGACTGGACTGCCAATACTGATGTGCTGTGCAAGAAAGGACAGAGTCGACTATACTTCCTTAGAAGGCTGGCATCCTTCAACATCTGCAATAAGATGCTGCAGATGTTCTATCAGACAGTTGTGGCAAGCGCCCTCTTCTACGTGGTGGTGTGCTGGGGAGGCAGCATTAAGAGGAAAGACCCCTCACGCCTGGACAAACTGGTGAGGAAGGCAGGCTCTATTGCTGGCATGGAGCTGGACAGTTTAACATCTGTGGCAGAGTGAAGGGCGCTCAGCAGGCTCCTATCAATCATGGAGAATCCACTGCATCCACTAAACAGTATCATCTCCAGACAGAAGAGCAGCTTCAGCGACAGACTGCTGTCACTGTCCTGCTCCACTGACAGACTGAGAAGATGGTTCCTCCCCCAAACTATGCGACTCTTCAATTCCACCCGGGGGGGTAAACGTTAACATTCAACATTATACAAAGTTATTGTCTGTTTTTTCACCTGCATTATTATCTTTCTTTAATTTAATATTATTTATTGTATCAGTATGCTGTTGCTGGAAAATGTGAATTTCCCATTGGGATTAATAAAGTATCTATCTATCTATCTATCTATCTATCTATCTATCTATCTATCTATCTATCTATCTATCTATCTATCTATCTATCTATCTATCTATCTATCTATCTATGTGTGACATCTTTAAGTCTAAAATGATTTGCACATTACAAGGGACCATTCACTTCAAGTTTTTTTAATTTAATGATCAATCCGACTTCACATGCTGTATAACTTGGGATGGGTGTTTAGCAAGGGATACCAATGTCCATCCATCCATTTTCTAACCCATTTATGTGGCTGGTGAGGCAATGCCTATCTCCCCTATATTGGGCACAAGATTGGACACAGCATTGAACAGGGCGTCAGTTCATCACAGGGCACACTGATGTAACCGGTTTCCACCACAAACGCCGTACTGCTGCGTCCTGGCGTTTGGATTCGGTTAACCCTTAAAGCTTCTGTGTTGTGATTTATATGCAACGTGCCATACAAACCGCCACGAAAGAATACTGCAAACACCCTTTAGTTCTTGATGTTTTCTCTTTTTTATTAATGGTCTGAAATATTAAACAGAGAACATAAAAAGTGACTATTCAAGCTCTGTGATTCCTCCTTCTCCTCTCACAGTAACACAACGAATACTGGGCAATCTAAATTGCAACGACATACATAACCATGCATAGCTCAATATACAAATACCTGAAATATTAAACAGAGAACATAAAAAGTGACTATTCAATACATCTTGCCTGAAGAAGGGGTCTGAGTTGCCTCGAAAGCTTGCATATTGTAATCTTTTTAGTTAGCCAATAAAAGGTATCATTTTGCTTGGCTTTTCTCTGATTCCTCCTATTAACAAAAGAAAACCACGTGGAAAGGCCGTTGAACGCTCACGTTAACACATAACCAAAATTAATAGAAAAGCATTCAAAACATTTCAAAACAACAACTGTATACAACAAAAATCATATTACAATTACTGTCATATACAAAAAAAAATGAACTCAAACAATTTAAAATAATTTAATTAATTTTACCATACAGAAAATAACAGCATGCTTACCTCCTCTCACAGTAACACAACGAATACTGGGAGAGACACACAATGATGACATAACATAACACAACAAACAGAGTAGGGAAATATAACAGGACCACAACAGAAAACATACAACACAATGAATGTTATCAGGATTTGGTGAAGCTCCAAACAACTAAACTTTTTATTTTATACACCTGTTTGTGTTGAGAATCACCAGTTACCACATAGAGGAGCAGTAAAGTGTCTGGGGGAGAATGGACACAGAAGGTACAGTAGGTATCCAAACTCCACAAAGTTAGTTCTACGCACCATTCCATCATGCTTTATAAATTACCAATGCTAGCTGGCATGCTGACCATTCAGTACTTCTCTCTGAGTCAGTAGTTAAGCTGTGACTTGTGCCCAGTGGTGTAGAGGCCATGGTGAACACGAGGAGATTTCCCTGTGGGTGGGTCAAAATGACGCGTGCACCTTTTCAAACACTCATAAATAAATATGCTTGCATTTAAGGATGGTCCCACTCCAAGTGGTATGACAATGCATGTAACCAGGAAAAGAGGCGACCCCTCCACAAATGGTACAGCAATGCACGTGTGAAACTGAAACTGCTCATTTCCTTTACCAGCTCACTGCATTGAACCATTTTACAATGGACACAGAATGTAAAAGTAAAAAGAAATGTGTGTCTGAGAGAACAAGGATTAAGTGAAAATAAATGGCGCTGGAGGAGAATGCAGCGTAATGTATGAAAGTATCAGCTTTATTTAGAGTAGGTATGCGAGAAGTTGTCATCCGTTAACTTTACAGCACTGCATTGGTTCACGATTTCGGCAGTGCTATGCGACAGCAAAGTAGCAGGTCAGCTACAGTATTATACGTAAATATAATTGACTCTTTATTCCGTCAAATTGCTGTCAATTCTAGCATTATTAACATGCTGTGTGTAGCCGACATTAATGTGCAGTGCTTCATGTGACAACCCTGTCACCGCAAGGTCGCAAAATATCATTGCTTCCAAAAAGAGTAGCTGTAACTTAGCGCTGCTACCTTACTTTTGTAGGTAGCTTTAGGCTTTTGAATTTGGGCTATGTATGGTCTGCTTAGAAAAGGAAAATGTTTAGCCAGTTTTTGATGCAATTATTAAGTCACAAAAACACAACCTGCATATATGAATGCCCAGAGAGACCAAAATGCTGCCTGTGTTTCCCAGTTCAGCTCCAACAAGCAGCCACAGAGAGTCAGAAAGAGATGATGATGATGATGATGAGGCTGGAGATTTAAAGAAAGGACAGCAACAGGTCTGTGAAACATTGCGGTGTGATGATAGGGTGGACATCTGCAGATTGTTTGCAAAATTACAGAAAATTACCTGACAAGTTTTATTATTATGATTGATTTATGATTATAATTATTTATTATTATGATTGCAGGATATGAAGAAACTATGGGATATGCAACAATGTATTTTCACTATGTAGATATCATGTATGTTATATAGAAATGGTATATAGCAATGCACAATAGTCCTATTAATTACTTAATTTATTTGTTATTGAAGACGTGGCTGGACCTGTGGGAAGGGATGAATTTGCTTCAACTGCACAGGATCCATGCCAGAGACAAGAGAGGGTGGTCTTCTGGGTGATGACAGAGGCAACAACAGCTGATAAAGAAGGAGATTCTCGGGCAGATTAAATGAAAGAAGAGGAGGCTACAATAAGCTTTGATTACTCCACACACCATCAGTCCAAAGATCTTGATCTGTTTTTCCGCTCTCACCTTAAGCAGTCCCCAAGACAGAGCATGTTGTTGATCTGGTAAAAGTGATTGGATAGCGTGGCCTAAACTATCAAGGGTATAAAGCTGAAGCTACCTATAATCTACAAGATAAAAATCTTGACCATGGCAGCTTGTTGCTTCAGCATCTACATTGAAGATAGCAAGAGACAACTGATTTAGGAGCTGTATGTCTCTTTTCCTTTGTTGGCATGGTGGCCTATGACAATACCCAGTGGGACGGTCTATATCACATCACTCCAGTGCTGAATGACAGTCCCCCGCCTCCCCTTCTTGTGCTGATGGAAATTTCTGCCCATTTCTGACCTTCATATTCACTCTTAAATATACTCTTTGGTTAATAAGGCACATTGAACTCTATATGATCCTTACAGTGTTTTGTTTTATATTTATCTCTGTTCTACTGTTAGTCCTGTTAGACATTTACCTCATTTCTTTTACCAGTTCTGCCTTTGGGAGAAACGTAAATAAAAACTGTTTTCAGGATCAATCCAGGGTACTGTATGTAACATGAAGGCTACCTTTTAAAAGTGTGCCATCTGCTAAATGTCTGTACAGGTCACTAGAAACTGAGGACAGATAGAAACCCAACTCATCTTCTTGTAACAAAGCCCATTTCTACTCTACTCGCCTTATTTCCAAAAAAGTCAACAGAGGCAGCTAATCCATATACACACATGAGCAGGGTTCCAGTGGCCAAATGTCCCACTTTTATCCGTAACACAACTTATTGGGAACTTAATGAAAAAAAAAACATGCAATCCTACCAAAATCTCTCAAATCATGTTGAACGTAACAGTCCACGCCAGACTATATCGTCTTTTAATAGAGCAGGTGCTCCAAAAATGTATTTTGTCCGTGGGCCGAATGCTTACCCATGGTTGTCCAAAGGGTGTTCTGGGATTTGTTATTTGGCTTATGTTATACCTCATATGACTGTTCATAATAAATTGTCATACCCAACCTGTTACAGAAGGAAGAGGGCAAAAGAAATTATCCTACAACCATAAAGCAGATTCTAGACCGAGTTCTTGGTGTAGGTTTTAAAAGTCACCTAATGTGCCATAGCCCTTAAAACCCAGATGTGAGCTCTAACTTATTCTGTATTACATGTCATATTAGACACCCTTTAGACAGTCAGAATAAACCTATATATTATTTTTTTCTTTATTTTATATATTTTATTCTGTATTTTAATGTGTTCTGTGGAAATGAAGAACACAAGTAACATACTGTATACTTGACAACAAATAGTTTAAGTGAAAAACTCTCTTTACAGACTGGAGTCCAAAACAAAACTGAGTAATAGTATTGAAAATAGGAGAACTGCCGGAAGTGATGTCAGAAAGTCTGGAACTGGAAGTGATGTCAGCGAAGGGGGAACTGGAAGTCACGTCCTTAGACTCAGGCAAGATTTCCTTCCACTGGTCTACAGAAGAAAGAGAGAAAAGATCAGCTCACACTGCCACCCCCTGGTCTGGCATGCAATTACAATCATTCAAGCCCTTTAGCTGCCTCCCATGTGCATCTGTGTGACATTTTATATACTCAAATCCACCTTGATAAAAGAATAAAGGTGTGTCTGTTTATCTGTGTGTTCATCTGGTTGCTATAATACATTTATTTATATAGCGCCTTTCTCATGCTCAAGGCACTTCAACAGAATTTAGGAAAGAACGGCAGGGTATACAGTATATGTCTCTGTCATTCCAATAGATGGCACATCCTAAACATTTATAGTATTAAAATGCATTGTATTTGTCATTCGCATCACAAACATTATTACTACTTTTACAAATCTCATACCAAATGGCATATAACAGAAACAAATGCATTGTGCGTCACAAGCATTTGTTGTAATGCATTTTATTACAATCCCATACCAAATAGAATGTAACAGAGACATATGCATTGCGTTTGTCTTTCCAACAAATGTAATGCGATGTGCCATCTGTTGGAATGACAAATGCAATTCATTTTATCACTACATGCATTACAACATGCACTCAAATAGATGGGATTAAATTTGAAATTTTAAGACTTCATACAGCTCAATCTGTTTAAGATATCTCAATGCAAACTGAACTGTCTTGACAAATTCCTTTGAAGAATAACATGCCACGTCTCAACAAAACTGGTCCAGGGAGAGCCAAGTTGTTTCATGCTGACAGACAGACAGACATGAGCTTTTGCATTAGGTGCTTTGTACATCACATGTGAACGCAGCTAAAAGTCCTAATGGGCTGGCTACAATATCAATAGAGCATGAAATAGAAGAGGCACTTAAAATCTTTGTAGCCATAAGGTCAGGTGTGCGCACTTCTGAAAGACAAGCCTAATTAATGCTGTGTAATCATGCGATTTTAGTTGTTTAAGTACTCTGTCAGTCTGGTTTCTGAGGAGTTTTTCCCCATAGACTTCTTGTTTGTGTCTGCTGATGCGCCTGAGAGAGACAGACAACATGTTAATGAGAGAGTTGCATTGATGCAGAGTGTGTGTATTGAAGTGGCATTTAACTTCAGCAATCTTGCAGGACTCAAGCTGTCCTACAGTACACTTCATGAGTGTGTAAAGTCGAAGTGCCGTAGTGCTACGGTCCCTACTGCTTGTGTATCATTGCCTGTTGAGAGTGATGTTGATAATTCGACGGGACAGCATGACTGTGTTTTTCTAGAGTACCTGCCCGGAGTGTCAATCCCAGTTACCATCTATTCTCTGTAGAGAAATATCCTCATTGTCTTCATAAATTTACAAATACAGTATTATGAACCTTCACACACAGTGAAAGGTGCTATAAAGAGAAATGAAAGATATTTTGCTTGTTTAATGTTTTACCTCACTGACTTGATTGCAGAAATGATCACCTTTCTAGTAAAGTGTGCATATTCCTGAGGTGTGCACCAAAAAGGATCATTGTAACTATGATCAGAGTAAAGCAGCTCTAGAGATTAGATGGCAAGAAAGTTGCTGGTTGATTTGTAGCCCACTCAGGTCTTGTTCAAAAAAGGGGACGCCACTTTTTTTTAAGATTAGGCACCCTTACACTATATTAAGATTAAGCACCTACTGTAAATTTTTAAGATTAGGGACCCTGGTGTACTTGGCCTTACCCCCACAAACCTTAAGTTCAGGGTTTGTAGTAGGGGTAGGCCAGTCTAAAACAAACAACAAGAAGGAGATGGCATCCGCTTTTTAAACAAGATCCACCCTCTCTCCTGCTCCATTTTAATACTTCAGAAAAGCCAGGGTGAGAGAGCATAGTTTAACTCACATTCATTCAAATCTTTGTAACAGTGTAATGTAGGGGTCCTCAGTCACAGTCCTGGAGGGCCGCAGTGGCTACAGCTTTTCGTTCCAGCCAGTTTCCCCAATTAAAACTCAGCTTTTGCTGATAATGAAACTTGCTATTTAAATCTAGGCCTTGTTAATGCTTTCATTCATCAAAAACAAATTTTAGTTACATTGTTGATCAGAGGTCCTCAATTACAGTCCTTGAGGTCTGCAGTGGCTGTAGATTTTCACTTGAAACATTTTCTTAATTTGAAAAGATTTATTTACTACTAAAGCAATACAGTTCTTGGGATTTTAGTTATCTGGCCTGTTACAATTCAGAACCCTTAATTGCCTATTTTAGTTTGTAGCAGCTGCATTTAAGTTTTTAATTGTTGCCTGTTTAATTAACCAGACATTACTTAATAATGAAATGCAGATAACCAATAAACCAGCAGTTCTCCAGATAAAGGGCTTCCTTTTAAACCTGTGCATGTGCACCATGAAGTATCTGTGTTAAAAATAAATAAATAAATGAGAGGGGAATTGGATTGTCATGTTTAAATCTTTCAAGGCACCTTCTTCAGGCAAGATGTAACGGTTAATGGTCACCTCGAGAGTTTGCATATTGTAATCTTTTTAGTTAGCTAGTAAAAGGTGTCATTTTGTTTGAGTTCTCACTAACAGTGTAGTATTGCACGAGTACATGTCTCCGTTTATACAAAACTAACGTAATATGGACTGCTCACCATTCCAACTTTACTTTTTCCAAAATTAGAATCTCTGCCTAAAGAAAAGTCCTCCTCTGCTCTGACAATTGATTTCTTTTTTCAGAAATCCATTGAATGTGCAGATGGGCCATTTCTCCTCTCAGGCAGTTCCGCTGCGGTGCAAAGGCGGCGTTCAGAACACGGCCCAGGCGTTCACATTGTTTGGATTAGGCAGCTGAATTGCATTCCAAAGGTCAGGGGATATGGGATGGGAGCCAGCATTATCTGCTTTGAGGAGGTTGGCTTAGCATTGTCTTCTCATTGCCTCAAAAGAATATGCCGTTTGTCTTTATCAGATCTGCCAAATACAAGCAACAAAACAGAACACAATGACAACCAAAAATGATGACCTTTATTTAACACTTAACCCACTCCATATGAGTTATATCGATGGCAGACAAATTTTCTAATTTGAAGTTTATTAAGTCTCAATTTAAATGTTCACATGACACATGCATATATCATTATAGTTCAATGTTGCATCTTTGTATCTGGGCTCTAGAAACACTTGGGAACACTAAATCAGGTCTTTATTTGCCTTAAAAAGCATCCTATTTTTTCTTAGAAAACACTCTTCAAAGTCAAAGTATTCAAAGTGAACTTTATTGTCATCTCAACCATATACAAGTATACAGATAGATGAAATTCTGAAGCTCAGGGTCCACAGTGTAACAACATGACATGCAAATAATAAATTAAAAATAGAATTAAAATTTAAATTTAAAATTAAAACACAAACAAGACATTGTGCAAAGACAAGGCAAAGAAGTAGCAGCAATACTGATGTGTAAGGTATGTAATAGATAGATAGATAGATAGATAGATAGATAGATAGATAGATAGATAGATAGATAGATAGATAGATAGATAGATACTTTATTAATCCCAAGGGGAAATCCACATACTCCAGCAGCACCATACTGATACAAAAAACAATATTAAATTAAAGATTGATAATAATGCAGGAATAATGGAGGAGGAAACTATGCGACTCTTCAATTCCACCCGGGGGGGTAAACATTAACATTATACAAAGTTATTGTCTGTTTTTACTTGCATTATTATCAATCTTTAATTTAATATTGTTTTTTGTATCCGTATGGTGCTGCTGGAGTATGTGAATTTCCCCTTGGGATTAATAAAATATCTATCTAATAATAAATAAATAATAAATAATAGATACAGATAATACAGAAATTATCAGTGTATAATAATAAGACGTGTAAACAATGACAGGTCAGAATGTTTCACAGCAGAAGGATAACAAGAGTGTCAAAATACTTAAAGGTCAGTATGAGATTTTCAGTTCTTCTCTACATGCACACTCGTCTTTGTAGGACAGTGGCTTGCATGTATAAAAGTTCTGTTTTTAGAGGTGGTTGAGGCCGTGTGGAAGGTCCCGGGGGCAGCCTTATGTTAAGGAGTCTGACAGCTTGGGGGTAAAAACTCTCCTACAGCCTGGCAGATCTGACTTTGATGCTGCAGTATCTTCTCTTGGATGGCAGAAGTGTGAAAAGTCCATGTGAGGGGTGTAAGGGGTCCTACACAATGCTGCAGGCCTTGCGGACACTGTGTTTGTAAAATATGTCCTGTAGTGAAGGGAGAGGCACCCCAATACTGTTCTCTGCTGTCTTCACTATCCTTTGCAGGCACTGGCGGTCGGATATGTTGGAGTTGCCATACCAGACAGTGATGCAGCTGGTCAGAAAACTCTCAATGGTGCCTCTGTAGAACATGGTGAGGATGGAAGGGGGAAGACTTGCTCGCTTCAGCCGCCTCAGGAAGTGTAGTCTCTGCTGGGCTTTCTTGATTAGTGATGAGGTGTTACATGTCCACGTAAGTTCTTCAGTTATGTGCACACTGAGGAACTTGGTTCTCCTAACAGTCTCCACATCTAAACCGTTGATACTGAGTGGGATGTGGGCAGGACGTAATTTTCTGAAGTCCACGATTATCTCTTTTGTCTTGTCGACATTGAGAGATACATTGTTGTCTTCACACCATGCAGACAGCCATTCCACCTCATCTCTGTATGCTGTTTCATCATCCCTGCTTATCAGTCCCAGCACCGTCGTATCATCCGCAAACTTGATGATGTGGTTGGTGTTGTGCGTGGCTGTGCAGTTGTGAGTCAGCAGGGTGAACAGCAGTGGACTAAGCACACAGCCCTACGGTGCTCCAGTGCTCAGTTTGATGTTGCTAGAAGTGTTGCAACCCATCCGATCTGACTGGGGCCTCTCTGTCAAGAAGTCCAGGTATCCAATTGCAGAGGTTGATGTTCAGGCCCAACCTGCTCAGTTTTACAACCAGCTTTGGAGGGATGATTGTGTTGAAGGCAGAGCTAAAGTCTATGAATAGCATCCTGACATATGTGTCTTTTTTATCCAGATGTGTCAGGGAGAGGTGAAAGGCAGAGCATATGGCATCCTCAGTTGACCTGTTTGAGCGGTATGCAAACTGAAGAGGGTCAAGGGAGGCAGGCAGAGATATCCCTGGAAAAAACCCAGCGGAGTCAGCTTGATCTCAAACTGTGTAAGAAAAAGTAATAATGGCCTTGTCTTATTATACAATTTTCTAGTGATTTTTAGTCACAGGCTTTCCATCAATTCAGACAGCTGAGGGAAGTCGCGGTGTTCTCCTGTCACTGCCAGCCATATGATGTGATCAGTCTGTGACATACCCCGACAAAAATCTAACTGACTGGATTTTGTCTTAAGTCTTAGTGGTGGGCTCTGTGCATGCTAGAGCTGACAACCAATGAACACTCATATGGGAAGTATAATGTGCGATAAATTGCAAATCGCAAAGGAAGAGAAGCTCATCTGTCTGATGCCGTGTGTTTTACAAACCATGACAGAATGGAAAAAAAAAGACAAAAAAAGACCAAGATTGAGGATGAACTCACTGTAGTTGTGAAACCTTCGCACTGAAACTGACACCATCAGGCAGGCTGTCAGAAAAAGAGGAGAGCTTACAATACTTTGGAAATTTGTAACTGAAAATTGATCACAGAGTCACATAATTTGTCATGGCCTATGCTTTCTAGTCATATACTGTAACTCATCCTCACATTACAGTGAAGTTGTTAACACACAGGTGTTTCAGAGACATACAGTATAATGTCATACCCAAAAACTTTCCTGGAAATCTTTAGTGAAAAGTCAAGCAAAATGACACCTTTTATTACCTGGAAATCTTTAGAAAAGCATTAATGTAAATCATTCTGAACGGAGTTGCAATGGCATTCAAAGCCCAAGGAGCTCCATTGAAACACCACAGTCAGTGGCAATCTGGACAGTTTGGAGCCAGAGCAACAACCTTGCACTCAATTCCAGGAGTACAAAGGAATTGATTCTGGACTTCAGGAGACTGAACTATAGTGGTCACCATCACATCAACATTAACAGCCAGAGGGTGGAAACAGTTCAGAGTTTCAAATTCAAACTTAGTTTACATTGTTCAGGTATCCATTTCCTTTATCGTTCCAACCGTACCCCCATTAACATGTCTATTGAGGTGATCACCATCGATCAAAGAACTGTCACTTACCGAGTGGTTTCCAAGCCCAGAGATGGCGACTGACTTTTCCATTCTCTGTCTTACATATTGCACGGCCATATCAGGCTCACTCTTGATATCCGGAGGAACATTGTGTCTTATTTATTGAATGACTGGGACAGGTTCAAGGTGTGGACTGATGACGGTACAGGAAATAATTATACTACACAGGAGCACTAGAAGAGTGAAATGCTTAAGCCCTTCACCTATGATTCTGCATGTGAGTTGATGGCTGCCGCTGAATTGTTCGGTTGTCGCTTTCAAGCGTACCGAAATGGGCAAATATTTTACACCTTTGGACAACCGCCAATCCCTCTTAAACATCTTAGATTCACAGGTGATGATTTGAGTAGTGGACACTTTGATGTGTATGAATGTTTAAACTCTCCAAAGCTGGATGCGAAGTTATCGATAAAACCCATTTCAATTCAAACGCCTCCAATTTCCGGTAAGGTTCTGCTTCGCAATGACAAATAATAAATCTCAGGGATAGACCCTACAAAAAGTTGGCATTGATTTGAGGCAAGGTTGCTTTTCACATGGCCAACTATACATTGCATGCTCAAGAGTAAGCTCAGCGCACAGCTTCGTCATATTACAACCGGAGGGCCGAACTGACAACGTGGTATACAAAGAGATCCTTAACAAATAATTATTGGTATATTTTCCCTCAGTTTAAAAAGGTTTATTTTTCTTCTTAATAAAAATTTTAAAGCAGTACTTCGCCGCTGCAAGCGCAGGTATTTTGCTAGCCACACAATAAACCAAAGCCCACATTTACGTTTTTCAAAGGCCTTGTCAAAGTTGACATCTAAACGTCATCTGGATGTTGATGTTGATCCTGACCTGAAACAAAAAGCTTAGGCTTGAAATGTCACACATATTAAAGAGTTGAAGCAGCTTACTAAGGTGAAGTAGACTGAAGTTCCACCATAGTGAAGGATCAATGACTAGAAAGTGTGTCTTTTCACAGTTATTGCTCCTAGGGATGTAGTAAAGAGTTATCGAGTCCAAAGGAAACAATTATTTTTCATACAGGATACCCATTAGTATATATATTAAGACTTGTTACTTCATTCTTCATTCAAGGTTTCTTTTACGTAATAGTTTCATTTGAAGATTTCATAACATTCAATGTAAAAAATGATGCAGAAAATCAGACAGCAGCAAACATTCGTTCAGTGTCCTATACACAGTATATCCATCTGTTTTCTGAACTCAGTCTCAGTGTGCTTATAGCAAGCAGAAACCCAGTCAATTGCTGTGTCCTCTCAGACATACACCCACACTAACTCATACTGGGCCAGTTTAGTGTCACCAGTTACTCTAACAAATCTCTGGAGTTTTATATCATGCAAGAAAACCTGCATACTGCACAAACAGTGACGGTACAGGGATTTAAAGACAAGTCTCGTCACTTTGTGGAACAAACAGTAGGTTCTTCTGCCACCTATAGAAGGAGAATTACAACAAAAAAGGAGAGATGGTCCTTGAGAGACATACTGTAAGCAGAAAGGGATCATTTCCAACTTTAGCTATAAAAGTAAAGTTTTAAACATATCAGGTTTGGCAAATTAAATGGAAATCCCGAATAGCCTGTCATTTGGATCTCCCAATTCTGACAATATTTTAAAGTCAAGATGGCTAAGGAATTAGGAAATTGGACCACTGGTGGATATTATGCCTAAGGGAAGATGAAATGGAAACTCAGATTTACTTTGTAAAGTTTAGATTGCATTTCCATCATATAAGCTCTGCTCAGAATAAAAACTCACCATGTTAAGATATTACTTATCATATTGTAAATAATCAGAAATAAACAACAGTAGAGTTCTTGAGGACATCCCTTTTAATGTCCTGGCTCTAGGAGGGAAAACATTAGGATGAACGATTATGAATTATTACAATTATGCAGGCTGAATCAGAGGCAAAATAACTTCTGTGAGAGACCATCCTTTTCTGAAGCCAGGTATTTCATGTCAGAACAGTGGGGTTTAAGGATGTTGGGAGTGGAAGTAACATCAGAAGCCTACTGGGCTGTTCTCCTCCACTTTAACGGGAATGGAAATTGTGTTAGTGGCCGTGTTGCACCAAAACCCTGCCCTGTAATTTCACTTGCGACTATACCCGTGAGACACCCCTAGTGTGTGTGACAAAATATGCGCATAATCTAGAAAACTTTGCTTTACTTTTTACAACCATTCAATCTTTAGACAAAATATTTTTGTATTCTCATGCATTTTAATCTTACTTTTACTTTTTTGGTTTAATCATTTTCATTTTATATAGTGCTCTTCATGTAGTTACAGTACAAATAAATGAATAAAATCTTCAGAGAGAGCATTCTGTGAGCATTAAGCTGAATTCAAACAAACAGGAGAGGTTCCCGCTGGGAAGAAAATCTACACAAGGAACTGCCTGCCACACATTGTGTCCATAAGTGAATGTGGGTGGCCAGAAAAAAAAAACTTTCATTCCCACAGTCCCAGCTGCATAATGCTAAAAAGAGTAGATGTGACTAGGCAGTGCATTTCTGACTGGAGCTTTCAGATGTCTTACTTTCATGAAGGCTCAGAGTGATGGCTTCCCCTGCTCTGAAGCAGTTCACCCCAGTGTGTTCAAAATAACTTTTCACCTCCTCATTTTTTAATCCATCCATCCATCCATCCATTTTCCAACCCACTGAATCCAAACACAGGGTCACAGGGGTCTGCCGGAGCCAATCCCAACCAACACAGGGCACAAGGCAGGGAACCCATCCTGGGCAGGGTACCAACCCACCGCAGGACACACACAAACACACCCACACACCAAGCACACACTAGGGCCAATTTAGAATCACCAATCCACCTAACCTGCATGTCTTTGGACCGTGGGAGGAAACCGGAGCGCCCGGAGGAAACCCACGCAGACACGGGGAGAACATGCAAACTCCACGCAGGGAGGACCCGGGAAGCAAACCCGGGTCTCCTAACTGTGAGGCAGCAGCGCTACCACTGCGCCACCGTGCCGCCCTCATTTTTTAATCATACAGTCCAATTCAGTGTTTTTTAGAGGTGAGATCAAGCTGGCCCATTAGCTACAAGCACAGTCTGGACCAGAAGCCAGTGCATCAAAGAATACTCTTTAATCACAGATGAAAATCCGTTTAATGTGCTTTTCTTTTTGCCACCTTGAACAAAAAAAGAGTATTAACTAGAAAGCAGGAATCTTAAAAGCCTCATGATCCAGCAGTCTTACTGTGTGATTTCAGATTTCCTTTCATCTCTAACATCACACTCTGTAATGCCTCATCCTTCCTGGTTCAAAGTAAGAGGTCACCTCAGACTCGTGCCATCCCTGCTAACCCAGCAAGAAAAATGGCACCTTTAGGACTGAAAGCCAGAGGGCCACATCAATACACACGTCTCCTAACGTTAGAGGTTACAGAATCTGTGCTCTGTCTTTACAGTGGTGTTGGAGGTTCATGTCAAAATAGTGTCTGCCCTGCGGAGGAGTCTCATCATTATTAGAAGAGAGATTACAATCAGAAGTACATCAGGAAATGCAGGCAGAGGGCAAGGTGACTGCTGTTAATTGAGTTATGTAGCCACTTCATACAACACAGAATACATAATCCAAAAATAATCAAAGAAGGTCATACTAAAAGTAATGAGCATTGTAGTTTTAAAAATAAGAAAATGTTTGAATGGGAGATTCATACATGCCAATCATATTTATGTTGTTTTTTGATTTCTCTACAAAATCTTAATCCCTAATTAATACATTGTGGTGCCCGGCGGGCGTTCATACCTGGCCGGGACGCCCAGGAGGACCGGAGGAGGGCTTGTGAATCCTCCGGAACACGAGGGGGCGTCCTCCCTGGTTGCTGTGGGGACCACGGGTACAGAGCTTGGAAGCTCATCCCTGTAGGGGCCCGTGGTCACCGCCAGGGGGCGCCCCAATGCCTTGGGAGTGTTGGACCTCAGTACTTCCACCACACCAGGAAGTACTGGGGGGAAGAGACTTGGAGACACCCGGTGGACTTCCGGTTTCACCGCTGGAGCTTCCGCCACACAGGGGTGTGGCTACGAGCCCCAGGATGCAGCTGGAGCCCTTCCGGGGTGAATAAAAGGGGCCGCCTCCCTCCAGTCGGGGGCAAGAGTCGGGTGGAAGAAGGATGAAGCTTGGTAGAGAGGAGTGGAGGCGGTCCAGAGACTAATAAGGCATTGTGTTGTGGCCAGGACTTAAAGGGGTGATTGGTGCTTCGGCACTGGGTATGTGCACTATAAATATGATAAATAAACATGTGTTGGGTGAAACCATCATGTCTACCTGTCTGTGTCCGGGCTGTTCCCCACAACATGTTTGTCACCAGACCAAAATTTTGAGTATAGTGCAAGTCCATTTAAGTTCTGCAATGTGTTAAATAGTGATACTGCTGTCTGGTCAGCCTTACTTGTTTGAATATCCTAGTTCGATATTATATTATGAGCTCATTATGAAAGACAACAACAGGATATGTGAAAGTGTTGGGGTACCAGTTGGGTAAGCACCATTTGATAGACAAGTCTTTTTGAGATGAAACAAAAAATTATGATGAAAAAATGAGTCAGGTAATTGTCAGGATGTTTTTTCTGGAGGAAAGATGGCATTGTCAAATGTGGGTTCATCTACTGATGGGTTCGTTTTTGGTTAAGCATGATTCTAGTTGGAAGAGTCGGGATTAACAATGAGGTCACAGAAGTGATGTCATTGGTCCTCTGGTCTAGAGCCTTCTGATCTCTGAAGAAAAGTGAAGAAAAGCTAAATGACAGTACCCACAACTCTCTCCAGTGAAGCATTGCCAGAGTTCTTAGAGCCTTGAAGATGCCCTCCAAGCATTTCATCTGTGTTTTCTTTGAGTGGAGGCAGTTTTTGGGTGACCACTGTAATACCGATCAAGTACATCTTTTGTCAAACATGACAGTAAAGGCTGTCTCTGCTAGAATCTGATGTAAAAGAGACACAGGAGAAGGAGAGAGAAGTCACACAGCTGAGCACCTCTCCTTTGCTTCCACCCCCAGCTAGAAAATCCTCAAACGAACAAGACAAGCATGACATCAGATTCCATGTATCATACCCACCAGGAACAGAATATCAAAGAGATCTTCACATATTTGGTCTTTTTTTATAACACACCAAATCTTCATAGACTCACATAAATTGATGTCATCTTATTATTTGCTTCCACAATTCTGTTATTAAACTAACTTCATCTGGTTCTGGGTTGTAGGAAGACAAGAACAATCCCACCAACAAAAGACATAATGAATTCTGGATAGGGCACAAATTATGCATACACCACATACATAATGTGTGCATGTTCAGGGTGCAGGTGAAAACTGGAGTTTTTTAATAAAACTGTTGCCTAGGCTGAAGGAACACAGGAATGAAACTTTTGTGAGGACTAGAACCAAATCAACCAGGCCCTAAATGGAAGAAACAGGCTTTAGGGCCTGCACAAGCCAAAATAAACCATAGATGTGATGATCTGTGATTGAGGGAGAGGGGGGATTATGAAACCCCTGACCCCAAAAAAAAAACAAAAGCAATGTTCCCTTATACTTAAAGTTGGACTCAAGCAATGAAATACAAGAACTAAACAACAGCAAACAATAATCAAAAGAGTAAGCCTTAAATGCAAACCTCAAGTAAAACATAACTAAAATAATCCAAATCCAAAGACAAGTTATTATCCAGAATGTTATAAAAAACACTGACATGATTTCCAAAAGATCAAATTCCAAATTCTGAAATTAGAGAAAGACAAACAAACATGTACATACTGTACATCAATGTCTCAGCATTAGCACCGAGGCTTTCTGAAGGTTATGAAGGCCAGGGTGGTCCAACAGCGGTGGCTTCAGGGGCCCCACCCCTTTAGGCTCAGCAATTAAGCTGACAAGGAACAGAACATTATAAATGCACATTCAATATAAAACAACAATATAAAAATAATGAAATAACAAAGTAAAATTCACTAAGAAGTAATAAAATACAATCAGAAAGTAAGCACAAACAGAATTTACTAAATGAAATTTAAAAGATAAAGCGACTATATAGAAGGAAAAGACACTTAAAGCAGGAATGAAGCCCTGACTGTCCTATTACTTAGGCACACACTCCACACAGATGCAAACCAAGGACTCTGCAGTTGTCAGTCAGCAGCACAGCCCATTCTACTACTATGTTGCTTGTTATTACACTTTAATAAGATGACATTTAGAAACTTTTCTAGCCCTGTGTTGTATTGTGGAACCAAAAACTTAATGTGAAGTTGTGTTATGTGCCCAGAAAGAAGTTAGTATGGATTTTGATTTCATCTCCATCTATCAAGGTGAGAGCAGTGCTCTCCATTACTCCTTTCCCATCGTCTCACTACTTCCCAGTTTTACCTGTCTTAATGTTACTTCTCTTGCAACTCTAACTGCCCTCTCAGCCATTTTTAAATTCCTGGATCGTCTACTGATTCAGCTTCTCAGGTCTTGCTCATAACTTAAATGGTTAATCTGTCTCTTCAGGGTGATGATTCTTTTCCTGCACTACGTAAGGTGTCCTAAAGAAGACACCCATGGTCTCTTCTATTCTGACTGTATTTTCTGTACCCTCATGGTGTTCTTCCTGACCTCACAGCTGCCTTTGATGTTATTAACCACACCATCCTCCTAAAATACCTGTAGGACCAAAACACGATTGCTAAAATGTGTTTTTCTTAGATGGTGCTCCTACATCTCTATATGCACACAGTCTGCAATTTGATGTGATTTGAGTTTACTATTGCCTCACTCTACCATAGGTCCATGTTTGGTCCACCTTTGCTCAATGTTTACATGTTGGCTTGCAATACTTGATTCACCAGCACAATCTCATGTACATCCTGAAGCTGTTACCCATAATCCTTGTCTTGGGGAATCCAGTAAATTTAGTCTTGATACAAACCTTAAATTAATTGATAACCAAAAAATAAGGTGTATAATTAGACCAAGGGATAAAACCAGACCCTCCACCAGGGGCATCTGTAATAGAAATTTACTACAAATTAAAACAAAAAGTATATCACCAATTCAGAAAGAAGCATACAGTTTTAAATGCTGCTTATTGAACATTCGCTCTCTTGACACTAAAGCTGTTTTGGTAAATGATATTATATTAAGTACAAAATCTGATCTGTGTCTTCTCACCGAAACCTGGCTTAGTAAATGTGACACTGTACCCCTAGCTGAGGCGTCACCAGATGGCTACTCGTTCCTTCATAAGTCTAGAGATTCAGGTCGAGGAGGGGGCCTTGGAATAATTCATTGTAACAAAATGCAAATCACTTCTAAAAATTTAGGCAACTTTACATGCTTTGAAGCATTCATTTTAAATATTAAAACAGATTCCAACACAATTATAGTGCTAGTCTACAGACCACCAGGGCCGTATTCATTGTTCATGTCTGAATTTAGCAACCTTTTATCTGACTTGGCTATAAATTATGATCACGTAGTACTGATGGGAGATTTTAATGTACACATTGATGTGGAAACTGACACTTTTAGCAAATGTTTTACTTATTTGTTAAATTCAGTAGGATTTTGTCAGAATGTCAAAGGTCAAACTCATAATCATAACCACACATTAGATTTAATTATAACTTACAAAGTTGAAATTCAAAATTTAATTATTACTCCATTAAATGAAGTTATTTCTGATCACTACTTAATTACATTTGATATAGTCCTGCCCTTGCCAACACACTCCCAGATTAAAACAAAGACAGTGCGACATCTAGATTGTAATTCTGCTTCAAAATTTATAGATACTTTGAGTAAGTTGAGTGAAATTGTGGAAAACCATTTAGATCAGTTAACATCAAATGTAAACACGGAAAACAATTTAGATGAGCTAACATCACATTATAATGTGACCTTGAGAGATGCTCTGGACACAGTGGCTCCCCTTAAAACAAAAGTGATCAAAGCACATAGAAACTCTCCCTGGTTTAATGAAAACACTCAAGTTCTTAAATTAGAGTGTCGAAAACTGGAACGCAGATGGAGAACAACAAAGCTACATGTCTTTGAAATAGCATGGACACAGAGTGTTAATAAATATAAAAAAGCTCTCTTTAAAGCTCGGTCAGAATATTATTCTACATTAATAGATAGCAATAATAAAAATCCTCAGGCACTGTTTAGAACAGTGGCTAAATTAACAAATGGAAATTCAGATCAACAGTGCAAAATACCAACAGACATTAGCAGTACAGACTTGATTAACTTCTTCAATGAGAAAATTAAAAATATAAGATCCCAGATCTCTGCATCACAGTACAAACCAAATACTAGCTTAGCAGACCCTGTCTCACATTGCACTCAGCACTTTAGTAATTTTAATCCTGTAACTGAGCAGGAAGTCTTAAGTTTAATTTCTAAAATGAAGCCCACTACTTGTTCCCTAGATCCAGTGCCAACAAAACTAGTAAAAAGTGCAATGGATGTTCTTGCAGCGCCTATCCTAAACATTATCAATAGTTCATTATTGCATGGCACAGTACCAGATGCACTAAAAGTGTCAGTCATTAAACCATTACTTAAAAAGTCAGACCTTGACCCACATATACTAAATAATTATAGGCCTATTTCAAATTTACCGTTTCTCTCTAAAATACTAGAAAAAGTAGTCACCAGTCAGCTTCAGACACACCTTACGCATTACAATTTATTTGAGAAATTCCAGTCTGGTTTTCGCACTTGTCATAGTACAGAAACAGCACTAACATGGGTTGTAAATGACATTCTGATATCCTCTGATGAAGGAAACTCAACTGTAATTATGTTGTTGGACTTAAGTGCAGCATTTGACACCATCGACCATTCTATTTCACTGCACAGACTAGAAAATGATGTTGGGCTTACAGGCACCGTGCTCACTTGGTTTAGTTCTTACTTATCAAATCGATTCCAATATGTACAGAAATGTGCTGACAGTACTCCATCATTATACACAGAAGTTCAATATGGTGTCCCGCAGGGCTCAGTACTGGGACCTTTACTGTTTTCACTGTACATGCTTCCACTGGGATCTCTCATTAGGAAACATAATGTTAATTTTCACTTGTATGCAGATGACACCCAGTTATACCTTTCATTTAAATCAAATGAAGTTTTTCCAATGTTGTCTTTAATTAGTTGTGTTAGCGAATTAAAGGAGTGGATGAATGAGAACTACTTGTCTTTAAATACAGATAAAACAGAGATGTTAATTATTGGAGGGAATGATGCTGATCACAACAATATTTTGTCATCATTTAACTCAGTTGGAATCCCAGTCAATTTTACTGAATCAGCCCGCAATCTAGGAGTTATCTTTGACTCTAGCATGTCATTTAAAGCGCATATTACAAAGTTGTCCAAAACATGTTTCTTCCATCTTAAAAATGTTAGGAAATTAAGGCGCTTTTTAAATAAACAGGATTCTGAGAAACTAATTCATGCATTTATCTCTAGTAGGATTGACTACTGCAATGCGGTGTTCACTGGATGTTCAAACTGTTCTTTATACAGCCTCCAGTTAATCCAAAATGCGGCTGCGAGAATTATTACAAGAACAAGAAAATACGAACACATAACTCCAGTTCTTAAATCCTTACACTGGCTCCCGGTTAAGTTTAGGGCAGATTTCAAAATCCTTCTTTTAACATATAAAGCATTAAATGGTCGAGGTCCTGCTTACTTGTCTGAACTTATCATGACTTACAAACCTGAGTGCACATTAAGATCTCAAGATGCCGGTCTGCTTATGATTCCAAGGATTAATAAAATAACAGTGGAAGGTCGAGCTTTTAGTTACAGGGCCCCTAAACTGTGGAATGGTCTGCCTGCTACTATAAGAGATGCCTCTTCGGTCTCAGCTTTTAAATCCCGGCTGAAGACTCACTACTTCAGTTTAGCATATCCTGACTAGAGCTGCTGATTAACTGTACAGACTGCATCTCTGTTGTTAGTCATTAGCACTTAAACATAAGTAACATGACAGTTATAATTGTATACTAACCCTCACTTATTCTGTTTTTCTTCTCGGTACTCAAATGTGGCACTTGGTGCCATGGCCCACCTACCAAGTTGTTTTGCCTGCCTAAGGAAAAGTCATCCCAGATGGAGGATCGCAGGAATCGTGGGAGAGAGGGGTCCTTTCATCGGATTGGCTGGCCCAGCACTGTTTCAGCCGTGGAATGGCCAAATGGGGGAGGCAGCTTGAAGGATGAGGTCTCCAGGACTCTACAGAAATCCAAATCTTATTATGGGATATATCATCTACTGTTAAATCCTGCTCTGTACTTCTAAAATTTATATTTTTTATTTCTTACTATATTGAGAAATTGTTCTGTTCTGTGTACTGCATTGTATTGTATTGACCCCCTTCTTTTGACACCCACTGCATGCCCAACCTACCTGGAAAGGGGTCTCTCTTTGAACTGCCTTTCCC
Organism: Erpetoichthys calabaricus; assembly: GCF_900747795.2. Lineage (NCBI taxonomy): Eukaryota > Metazoa > Chordata > Cladistia > Polypteriformes > Polypteridae > Erpetoichthys > Erpetoichthys calabaricus. Next base: position 32,237,643 of record NC_041400.2, on the reverse strand, counting down.
AAGGTTTCTTCCATTTTTTCCCTACAAGGTTTTTTTGGGAGTTTTTTCTTGTCTTCTTAGAGAGTCAAGGCTGGGGGGCTGTCAAGAGGCAGGGCCTGTTAAAGCCCATTGCGGCACTTCCTGTGTGATTTTGGGCTATACAAAAATAAACTGTATTGTATTGTAACTGTATCTCATACTGTATGTTGATGATACCCAGATCTACAGTATATAAAAGATATTTGACAAAGATAAGCCACTCCTAGCCTTGATGACATTGGTGCTTAAAACTATGCAAACTTCCTACACCTGAACACAAGCAAAACTGAACTGATTCAAACTAAAAACATCTCACTAGACCTGAGTTTCTACAGACCTTTCTCTATCATTCTTATCACTCATGTAAATTATGTTTTTGTTATCTGTTTTGTTATTTGATCAGTGAATATGGACCCCCATCCCACACCACAGAGGGGTTTGTCTTCTCCATCAAAGCTTCACTTTGCAAATTTTTGCTTTCCTCTCCCTTGTTGTCAACTGATTATTTTTCAATATACTTTATTCTCTAATGGTTTGTTTTTATATTAATCAAATCAAACTACTCTGTTTAAGTTTGTCTGACTTGTCACGTATGTTAATTTTGTAACGTTTACCAATTTATTGATATTGCATTATAGTTTTCTGCAAGTGCTCTATAGTTGCACTCCGTTGTAAAAATGATCTGAGTCTATACTAACAGAAGAATGTTAGGCGAGAAAACATTGAATTAAACACGTCTTCTGCACTCAGCATATCTTTTTATAATCTGCACAACTTTGCTAGAGCCTGACACTTCCTTGTTCCCCTCTGACATGACTTCATCATCTTATAATTAGGGTATTGCAACTCTGTTTTAAGGTGCCTTCTTTCTAAAATGAAGATTAGCAGATTACACGTTCAAAATGACGCTATCCATGTTCTGATCCAAAACCAAACATATAAGAACAGTTTGATGAGAAAAGGGTATTCAGCCAGTTATTTCCCTATTCACCTAATGTCTTCATAATAATGTGAAGATAATAAGCAATTCACCCCTCCACTGGCTTTACTACATAGGATTCCAGTTGATATTGTATGAAAAATTTGCTCCCACTTTAAATGCTGACCATTTCAACAATTCACATGAACGGTCTTTATTACTTGCCTAATAAAGCAATGACGTCTTAAGACAGGTGTCTTCTTGCTATTTCGAAAGCTGATAATGCAATTCTCCAAGAACCAGCTTTGTGGCTCTTGCTCTCTCCTTTAATTTTCCAAGGGAATGACAGATTGAAAACAGTCAAATTTTGGAGTGCCAACTGCGGACACAGAACATGTTGCCACCAAAATAATGTGGCTAAATCTTTAACAATTGCTTTGTCAAATGTTCTTTAAGAGTGAAGCTTCTTTGGTCACTTGGATAAGAAGTGATGCCCCCTTCCAGGGAATTGCATTTTTTTGCCCAGGGACTGGAAGGGGCGGAGTCAGTCGCCCTCAATGAGTGGTTTCTCCACTCTGTGGAGGAAGAAGAAGACAAGACAATTAGCAGCATCAGCCTCTCTTGGTCCATGGTGGTATCACATACCTGAGAGGAACTCGGAGAGTGACCCTCTGCCACGCATGCATGATACTCCTTAGGTCTACTCATCAGTGGGCTGTTTCAAATCATGCTTGAAAGCCCTCCCTTTCTGGTTTACTTTTTAATCTCTAATCATACTTTATATCCATGTATTGTATTCTATTATATTTATTGCATGTATTGTATTTATATCCATGTAAAAAGTCACAACACCACCAGATGAATTCTGGGGAGCATTTAGGCTTATTCCAGGTATGTGGTGTATCAAGAAAGGTTAAAACATCGGAATCTTTTCATCTTGAGCAAAAAAAGAGATTAACAGTTGTTAAGATAAAATTGTATAAAGCTAGCTAATAAATTAGCAGATGGATACCAGCTGATATTTCAAAATTAGATTTTGAATGTAAATAGTAGGACACAAATTCAAGTTTGCTAAAATCCTGATTGCATTATGTGACTTTTCCAGTGATTACAGTTGCAGACTTCATTTTCATTATATTAGCAGGTCGGAGGCAGCCACGGCACACTTCCACGACTTCCAGGCATGACGTCCGACATACTCAGCGACTCATTAATAATAATAATTCATTACATTTATATAGCGCTTTTCTCAGTACTCAAAGCGCTATCCACACAGGGAGGAACCGGGATGTGAACCCACAATCTTCCACAGTCTCCTTAATGCAAAGCAGCAGCACTACCACTGTGCCACCTGTGAGGACCTCATTCCAACTAGTCTGTGGTTCAGCCAAACAAAATCAAACAGATTTGGTTTTGTCTTAAGTTTTAGGGGCAGCCTTGTGTGCTTGGGGGAGCTGACAACCAATGAGCACTCAGCCAAAACCACAACGCATATAATGCAGCTACGAGGAATAAAGAATGCAGGTGTTTTGTGATAGACAGAAGAGACACCTGTCTGGCTGATGTTTTGTGTTTAACGTACGATGACAGAATGAATAAAAGGAAAAAATGACAGAGATTGTATCTAAGGTCACTGTACTTGTAAACCTTTCACACAGGCATCGGCTCTGCCAGGCAGCATGCTCTTAACTGTCATAAAAAGTGTTGAATTTGTAATTCTTTGAAAATGTGAAACGCTTGGAGAGCCTCGAGTTTGACATACCCTATGATTTTGAATCTCTGTTCATTATTTAAGGGTATATTTTGCTCATATTTTGCAGTCTTATTTTATACAGAAACACTTGACAGCAGGTAACATAGAATATAATATCACTTTGGAGACCTTCACATTCCATTATGACAATATTATGGAAAAAACTGAACTCCTTGAAAAAAATGAAACCTAAGCCAAGTGAAAGGTATTTAAATAATGCCATTAAATCTAGTTTTTCTTATTATTAAGAATTATTGACTTATCCAAAAATTTTGTATTTATGGTTATTTAGCTTACTTTAAGAAATCTTGTCAAGTAAATTTTGCTTAACCCTTTGGCAGTTTTTTTTTTTTTTGCTAAATACAAGCATAACAACTCCCATTTAAATTTTTTTTGTCTAGTTTTTACATATGCAGTTTTTGTAGTGTGGGCCGTGACAAGCTATGGATGTTCTTCTTCTTCTCCTGCCTCTGGACATGTCTACCCTCTCTTCTTCTTCTTCTTATTCTTCTACTCGGCCAACAGTGGCCCAATTTCCGCCAGCACCCTTTTGACTAACAGTACTGGTGGCGGTCGTTATTAACCCGGAGCTCCACCAATCCAGTATGGAAATTTGTATTGTTGTCCGCATATTGATTTGGAAAAATTTTACACCGGATGCCCTTCCTGACGTAACCCTCCCCATTTACTGTTCAAAACAAGATTAAAGACTCATTTCTATTCATTTGCTTTCCATGACCTTCAGTAATACTGATGGTTTCCTCATTGTGATTATGTAATCTTACTTCGATTTATTATTTATTTCATTTTATGGTATTTATGTTAATTACATGTTTTCTTCTTCTTTTATTGTAAAGCACTTTGGCCACAGCATTCCTATGTTGTTCTAAATGTGCTATATAAATAAATTGACATTGACATTTATCCGGGCTTGGGACCGGCAGAAAGAAACACACTGGTTTGTGCATCCCCTGTGGCTGGGTTACAAGGTATGGATGTTAGAATGTTCTAATAATTCTTTACATTTATACAGCACTTTTCTCATTATTCAAAGAGCTTTACATTATGAGTGGGGGGCCACTTCAACCACCATGAATGTGTAGTATCCACCTGAGTGATGCGACAACAGCCATTGTTGGGCCAGTATGCTCACCACATGTGAGTTATTAGGTGGAGAATTGGTGATAGAGACAGGGGATGGTTAGGGGGCCAGAATGACTATGCTGAGGTGGGCAATTTAGCCAGGACATCAGGATTACCCTACTCTTTATGAAGGATGCCTGGGGATCTTTTATGACCACAGAGAGTCAGGACCTCGGTTTTATGTCTCATCTGCCATGACGCCATTTTCAAAGCACACTGTCCCTGTCACTGAACTGGGGCATTTGGATCCACATTCAAACCACAGGGTAAGCATCTCCTGCTGGCCTCACCAACACCGCTTGCAGCAGCAACCCAAGTTTTTCCTAGACAGTCTCCCATCCAAGTACTGGCTGAACATAACATGCGTAGCTTGAGACGGCTGACCTGTTCTGAAGTGCAGATGGTATGGCTGCTGGCTGGCATTTCTTCTATTCTTTTGTTCTTAACTGGTCTCTTCTGTGTCTAATGTACTAATCCTAATTCTGCCGTATTAATTATTTTATTCTGTCACTCTGTTTCTAAGTACTGTTTGAAGACTTTTCAATTTTTGAGAACAATGATGATCATGTATTGAATGGTCTTGTACTTTATCTTGTTATTTTGAAATTACCCCATGCTTTGCTGTGTGCCTTGTGATGGAGTGCTCTGTGAAAGATGCTATAAATAAAAAGGTGTTTTTAAGCATTGATTGACAATGGATGGCTGCATCATCTTTTGCTTGGAACAAGATAGGAGCATCTCACTGGGGCTATCTGTTTGATTAGTTAGAGATTTAAAAACACATTCATTCATTCATTTATTTTTCGTCTTCATCCTGAGTAGGCTCACAAGGAAGCTGGTGCCTATCCCAGCACAGGGAACAAAGAAGGAACAATCCCTGGGCATACAAATGATAAAATTATTTCAGGATTCCTATCTCAGATTGCATATCACTTACTGGGCTTTTTCTCGACTATTGCCACATGCGCCAGACCTTTGTCTATCCGTTTAAAACTATTACTTCGGTCTCGTCGGATTTGACACACAAAAGCAGCAGCCTGTGGCTTGAAATAATTGCCACCAGTAAACTAAGTAGACTCTGCTTCAGGAAGGGCCTACTTTTATTAGCATGCAGTCCTTTCCGGAATGTCAAGTAAGAAAATCTCTGCACAGTTCTATTAAATCCAGACCATTTTTTGTTATATTTTTCCCAGGAATTAAATTGCTATACAGGAGGAACATGTATAATAATATGACTGAAGGGCATCTACAGTATGGGAAAAAGAAATGCCTTACCATTAAAAAAATCATTGGTTTTGGATAAGCATTAAAAAAAGTTAGTTGACAGATTAACAATAATGTATTTTATTGATTTTGTAAGCTTCTTCTTTTTTCTGATGTTTTAAAGATAAAAAAATTGATTGATCCTGTGCAGAAAGTGGCAACTCCAGCAAAGGCTAATTGGAAACATACTGTATGACACACTAAAACCAAATTAACACTGATGGCAACATTTACAGCTCAATTATTACAAACTGACTCATAAGAATGTGCCCGTCCTGACTAAGCAGAGCAGCACTGCCTTGGAGAAAATGCCACCAGAGCCATGACCTTGTGCCTCACTCAGGGTCTCCAGCCTGATTATATAGATGACTTGGAAAGTTATAAACCCTGGTAAAATATATTGATTTTTTTATATATATTTGCAATTTATTCATAAATGCCTTAGAGGGAAGTGGAATGATCAGTGCTTTGTACACATTTCCCTTCAAAGTAGTTCCCCTTAGCTCCAATGCACTTCTTCCACCTTTTGTATAATTCCTGGAAGCAGACCTAGTAAGCAGATGTGACATTTTCAGTGCTGACAAAGTGACTCTTTGAAATGAAAAAAATAGACCATAAAGAGTCATAACGAGAGATATCTGTAGAGTATCATTGTTTTGTGTTCTTCTAGCTCCTATTGGAACATCTCAAAGTGATACGTGGCAACTGCATCATGCAGTACTATCCAGTACCAGGAAATACAAAACTGTAGAAATTTGCCAAAGCATTTCTTGCAGCAAACTTGCTGTGTTCACCAGTGGTCTTGTTAGTTGAATAGTTTCCTGGAAATTCATTGTGCCACTGGCTTAGATGAACATTTTTTTTCTCCAGAGTTCCGTGATGCTATGCAAGGTCCACACAATATCACAGAACTGTAGCTGCTACGCTGCAAAAAATGAAATCTAAGCAAGTAAAAAGTACTTATAGCATGGCATTGGGATTAATTAAGTATCTATCTATCTATCTATCTATCTATCTATCTATCTATCTATCTATCTATCTATCTATCTATCTATCTATCTATCTATCTATCTATCTAAATCTTGTTTCCTTACTGAAAGAATTTTTTGACTTATCAAAAAATTTGTATTCATGATTATTTGGCTTAGCCTACTTTAAGAAAGTTTGTCAAATAAGTTTTGCTTACCCCATTGGCAGATTTTTTTGCTAAACAAAATCAAAACAACTCCCATTTAAAGTTTTTTTAGTCTAGTTTATGCATAGGCATTTTTTGCAGTGTATGCACAGAACTTTCACGCATGCATACTGTAAAAGTTCTCCTTCACACCTTTTTACATCGTTGTCCAATCTGCTTCAATACCCAATCTATACTCCAGTTGGATTTACACCCCAAATGCATTTAAAGAAAAGAAAAACATGCAGTATTTTCATTTGAGGGGTACATTAGTTGACTGTAATGAGAATATTTTGAGTAATGCCACCAGATATATACAGTAACACAGACTCAATCGAATCAGCACCATATGGCTAATTTCATATACCAGATGAATGCATGTGCAGTTAGCCATGTGCCTCAGCTATGAGTTCAAGTAAGAATTAACAATGCCCTCCTCTCCCCCTACCCAAGTCAGAAAACATGACACCCTGTGAAATAAGAATAATAATTAAAATTGTATTACTATTGATAATGTATTTCAATCTTCTTGATGTAAAAACAGTGCAAACCATCTGTACAGAGAGATCAGAACCAAAAAAAGAATTTCTAGCTATTCCAGGATCTGAGACTTCAAATGATAGAAGGAGCCAGTCCCATGACGTCACTTCAATTCACAGCCAATGTGTGCCCCAAAGAGTGAAATGATATGTATTTTTATTTTACTTATTGCTAGTTTGTGGCCATTTGTTGTATGTTGCGCTGTCTGTGCCTTTTGTTGTTTCAGGCAGGGTGGCATAGTAGTTAGTTCGGGTCACATATTTTCAGTCAGTTTCGGTCCAACATAGTTGACAGACGCCACCCTAGTCTCAAGGACATTTGAAAGACCCTTGCATCATTATCCTCCTCTAAAATCTAGTCCTATAATCAACTCAAAACCTTTCCCACTGACTTCAATGCATTTTGCAGAGTTCATTGAATTTTTAGAATATTTCTGAGATTTCACCAAAGTCACTGCAAATCAAACACTGCGGAATTCGCTCAACACTACTGGTCAACATGGCCAGCTGTAACGTTTCCATCACAATACACAATTCTCCCTGTAATTTTTCAGTTGCAGATTTCAGTTATATAATAATAAAGAGTCTGAGTCAGAGGTAGTTGTGACGCACTCCCGTAACTGCTAGTCATGTAAAATCATGTAATTTATTAATTATCTCTGCAATGTGGCCTACTAAAATATAGTCAGAGGTGGCTTAAGTAAAACACAATTCTTTGATATTGCATACTTCAGTATAAGACCTGTGCATCTTCTATAATCACAAGTAAATTATCAAAGACTCTGTAATATGCCACACTGCATAAAGATGGATAACCATAACCACTTTACTGATAGATAGAACTTTATTAGTCCCCAGGGGGAAATTTGCCTTCTTACAGGAGTTTTTTTAAATAGATAGATAGATAGATAGATAGATAGATAGATAGATAGATAGATAGATAGATAGATAGATAGATAGATAGATAGATAGATAGATAGATAGATAGATAGATAGATAGATAGACACACACTATGCTCTGAATACACACCAGAATGACTAAAAAGGAAGAAAATTAAACAGTACAAAGTACAAATTAGCCCCACTAACATTTCTTGATACACTTTTTCTGAATAATTATTGCTTTGTAAGTTTTGTTAACATCAAAAGAAGCCTTACGGTCTTATTACATAACAGTATATGAGTAATAGATACGTTTTTTACAGTACCTTAGCTAAAGTGACAGCCAATAGTGTGCTGCCTGACAGTACTGTACGAAGGGCTAGCAGGCATAACGAGTTCAGCTTCAGTCTTGGCCCTTTCTTTTCTATTTTTTTATTCTATTACTGTATATTGTGTAAAACACGAGACATCAGACAGTGTCTCTTTGGTTTGTGAGGTCCAAAGCATTTGTGTTCTTATTCCTTGTCGCTGCATTCTGTGCATTGTACTTCCGGATGAGTATTCTTTGGGTGTCAGCTCTCACGCACACAGAACCTGCCCCTACAATTACAGATAAAACTAAATTGTTGGAGTGAGTCACTATCTAGTTGGAGTGATTCACTGAATATGTTAAATTATGCAATTGGTAGTCACAGGAGCGCACTGCCAGCTACCTCCGACTTGATTATGTAAATGAAAGTTGCAACTGAAAATCACCGGAAAAGTTGTCTAACTTGACATGGCCTTCACCGAACCTGATTGTGCTTTGTGTAGGAACGCTAAACGTCCTGAAATTCCCAGTACAGTTTTGGGTGTCCCAACTTATCTCTCTATACAAAATCCAATGTCTGTCTGTATGTCTGTCCGCTTTTCATGAGAGAACTACTTAACAGATTTAGATTGTGTTTTTTCTATAATTTGCTTGAACATTCCAGTTGATTTTGTGACTTCTGTCATCTCTCTAAGTATTATAGTTCGGTTGCAAAACCAATTTATTTGTGCGAATCCGAGAGACAGCCTGCGGGACCAAGTGGAGGCGGGAGGCCGGACCTCGGGAATAGGGAGCCAGGCAGGGCCCTCCTCACTCACGCGCCAGCCTCCATTTGAGTCACTCTTATCTCTTGCTTCCGCTTAACTAGCAATACCTGTTTGTTCAGCAGACATTATCAATCAGAGATTATTAAAGAGTAACATTTAATGTTTTTGAGAGAGAGATCACAGCTACGTATGTTTTAGGGGGTACCTGCACATTGGCAGAGATATAACGGCCACGTGCTCTTCTCCTCACGCGGGGGGCACTCTCCCTTTAGAGCTGAGCACGATCAGATATAGTGGCAACGTTTGATGTTGGAGCGTACCTACTTTCTGCTTGGCCAGAAATACCTTGCCAACTTTTTACATTTTTGGCAAAGAGATCACAGCTACATTCTTGCCCCTGATAGCAAAACCAAAAATATTTTATATCAAGAGGCCCTCAGATATGAAAGCTAGCAATATAAATTCTTCTCAATACAAAGTATTACATTTTTCTATTGATTTTTAAAGTTTGTCCTGTTTCGGTACTACGCAGGCAGAGCTGTGGGGGAAAGCTAGTTCTTCATAAATCTTAATTTGTCCTGTATTTTAGATGTGATTAATTTCTTAGTCAAATAACTTATGCAGACGTTGCACTGTGCACACAGCTGAACACAGACCTTTTCTAACTGTACACCGGTGCACATCAAATCTACTGTACTCAAAAACAGGCACAACATCTTATCATCCTGATCTCCTGTGGTAGTGAAAGTTATTTGCTAGATAAGCACGTTTACTGGTAAGATAGCTTACTTTAGTGATATACGTAACACTCAAACAAATATTCAAGTTTAAAATACGACCCCTCTGATAGAATACAACCTGCCCTCCACATGCAGCTAAGAAAGCACTTCTGCTTTTTGCAGCGCTGACTGCTTTTGATTTCAAGGTTATGGTTAGCAGTTTGCTTCTAATGAAATGTTTTGCTTCTGCTTTCTGTTGTCATTTTGGTTTGACATGTGTTATATGTTTGTTAATTTGCACTAATAACATCCTCTGTGTTCTGAGTTGCTGTGTGGGGAACTTGTCCTACTCTTAAGGTGTTGTTATATGTGTGAACTGTGTTAGAGAATTAGAAAATATGTACTTAGATATTGTATAGGAATCATTATAATCTAACCAATGGAGAAGAATTAAAGCATAAGCTAACCAACATAGAAGCACCCCATATTGGTTCCATGATGAGTCTGGTCAACTATCCTGTCTCAATTTACTAGCACTTTCCACACGATTACAAGGAGGCTGATTCAAGATAAGGAGAAATACGAGTGCATCTTATAACTCTAGTCTAGCTTGTGAATATCCTGCTAAGCTCATGTGTATTTTGACAAAAGGAAAATGTTTAGAGAAGGAGCTTGTATGGTCTAGTTAGTGATTTTCTCTTTTTTACTATTTTTGTCTTATTTAGTGCTTTTGATGACAGGGAATGCACTTTGATGATTTCAAAGTCCCAATGAGTAAGGTTAGAAATAAGATAATGATGGGGTCACTGAATGTGGCCTGGCTGCTCTTAAAATGAAAGTAGGCTAAAAAGTGTAAGCCGTTTGCTTCTTTCTTTGCAGGCCAAGATAATATGTCTTCTTAAATATGTTCACCACCAACTGTAACATTTCAAAGGGAGACAGTTTGGTATGGTGGGTAAGAAAAGGTGCATAAGTATACGCAAATTTTAAGAGTCTTAGAATCGAGTGTTCTTTATCTAGCAGTATGTTTACTGGCCTACCCTGGGGAGCTCCTGATCATACTGTGAGAGACAGTGCCACCAGGATTTCAGACCCTAGTATCATTCAAATGATGCACATCCTTTGTAATGATTTCATTTACATACCGATTTGTGAGACTCAAGATACTCTTCATCACAAACGTTGTTGGGATGTGATGAATCCTCAGGGAATAAAAAAAAACCTGAGAAATCCATCCATTGCTTTTCTTCACCAGACAATGTGTGTTCAGCTGGAAACATATTGTATTTGGTTCTAAAATTCTCCTTGTATAAGTGTCGATGGCTCTGTTTGGAATGCTATTTCTATCCAGTAGGCACAGTGATGCTTGCTTGGGATTTGTTTTTATTTAGTTATTTGTAATAATTCTTTGTCACCTTGTTGTCAAATGTGTTTGAGCTATAGTAGGGTGCTGCGATTTCAGTACTTTTTGAGACACTAAGTTATTTAAATAGAAATGTATTTATTAAGCTAGCAAAAAAGATTATTGAATTAGATATATTTCCTTAAAAAATAATTTCCTTAGGTTAATGCTTGCTATCTTGTAATGCTAGTTAATGATGGGTTTTCTCAATATGCTATAGAGATGAGTTAATTTCTTATAAGGTAATGGAGTAATGTATAGCAGAAAAATTATACTGAAATTTAATCTTTCTATTTATACTAAAGAATGAGAAGAAATATGAGTTACATTTGGAGCAGAGGAGAAAATATAGAATCAATTAGCTCGCCTCATCCCAAATATGCATGTTAATTTCCATTTCCATTTCCATTTTTTTACGTACTTAGTGGACACTAAGAGCAAAAGTGGTCAACATAATTGGGGATTGTATGTAAATTCAAGCTGAAGACTCACTACTTTAACCAGCATACCCTGACTAGAGATGCTGATTAGCTGTGCAAACTGCATTTCTGTATGTTAGTCTTTTGTACAAAAATATTAAGTGTCACAATATTTTTAAACCACTATCAACCGTCCTCTATCCTGTCTCTTCTCTTGGTATCTAAATGTGGGACTTGGCTCTTCTGCATATGGAAAAGTCATTGTGGATAAAGGAGCATTGGAATCATTGGATGGAAAGATTCGGTCATCAGATTAGACGGCCAGCACAGATTCCACTATAGAAAACCCAGGAGTGGATAAGTGGTCAGTTGATGGAGGTCTCCAGAACTGTGAGTTTATTTTTGACTTTCTTTTTACAATTTTAATGTCCATCGTTGTCAACTGGCCTTAGTTCATAAGTTAATTAATGGACAGCTATTGCTGGTTTCCATTTATGTTTAATCAGATTCTACCTCGTTCTTTGCATGTTTTAACAAATTGGCATTTTTATGTGTATCAGCTCTGTAATGGTAATAAGTATAATCTATACATGTTTTTTTAACTGAGAATTGTCCACAGTGTTCTGCGCCTACACACAGTGAAGAGCGATATACAAAAATAAGTTGTGTTGTATTGCATTGTATTATATGGGAACATGTGTTACAGGACAAGTTTACAAATTGATTATCCCAAGTTAACAGCTTAGAGCAGACAAGTTAGTTACAGTTCCTTAGTTATAAAACCCAAATATCAGTTAGACAGAAATTCACCAAACAAGAAGCAGCCACACATGAAAAGAGTCTGGAATGAGATCTGAGATGGCTTCAACAGATGACATGCATCAGCAGACCTGAGTGGGCAAGAAGAAGCATAGGACCCCAAAAGTGTCTGCATATACAGTACGTAGGTGCTGAACCCATTGACTACACTGTTGGAAAATCATATGTGCTGGTATCTGTATAGGGAGCCAATGTAGCGATCTGAAAAGTCAAGCACCCTGTGCCCGCCTTGGATATCTGAACACCAGACGTGCATTTCTGAATCATTTTCAATAGCTTGGTGACACGTGTCGGGACTCCTGCCAACAGGGAGCCGCAGCAGTCCAGATGTGACAAGATCAAAGCTTGGGACAGGAGTTGTTCTGTTTACTCCATTATTAAAGACTGGAGTGGCTTCTTTGTTGTGTGTTTCTGCTTACTCAGAACCTCTTTATTTTGCTTCTGTGGTTCTGCCCAAGTCTATAAAAAACTGATATCAGGCCCTTTACGAGATGGAAGTGGGGTTCATCCAAACATTTCTTAAAAGCTTAATACAGCATAATATTCTCAAATCTCTTTAGTCCATTTCTAGGTCGCTATGGGCGAAAGTCTATTCTAGCAGCTGCCTCTGGGTTCAAGGAAAAACCAACCATGAATGGGGTGCCACTTTATCACAGGAACCACTCATGGACACACACACTCTTGCACTCCTTTAGGACTATACTGGAATCACTAGTCACACATTTTTAATTTCTATACCACTTGCATTTAATATTCCACAGACACTTTGCTGTGAGCTTTTCAGATGACCCTTGTGTTACCTTTGTTCCTCCAAGTGCCTGGATACTTTCCTACACATATTATAAGAATGGCTTTGGTTTTCTGGCATAGCATCTCAGTTTTCTGTCATTTAATATTTCCTACAAAATCTTTCATCTTTATGTCTCTCCTTCCACTTTCCAGCAGGGGCCAGCCCCAGCTCGAAATCCTCCAGTTTACTGCTCTTGAATCTTTGGGAACCTCTTTAATATAATCAAATATTATTTGAAGTGTCTGTGGCACAGATGAACGGTGCTTCCAGCTCTTGTATTTTAAACTACAGTCCTCTGTGTGACTTGTCTGCAACTTTACAGAGGGGAACTGTGATCCAGTGTCCATGAAGTGATGTTCAGTCTTTTGTTTTGTGTTTTCTCTCTTCTTTCACTTTCCTTTGATATTGTTGTGCCTTCCAGCTCAGAACTATCTCTCTTCATAAAAGTCTGGGGTGGGTGGGAGCTCAGACTGGGGAGACTGGGAACAGACAGATGGCTGTTTTTTTACTGCCTTAATATAATGTACATTACTGTGCTTTTTCTGTTTCTTCATGATTATTGTTTCAGTAATAAAAGCTTAATAATAAAAAAAACAAATGGCTTTCACATGTTGAAGTCATAATAATAGCAATAGTAGCATTGGAATGGGCAACATGTTGCCACTCTCTGGATCAATGATAATAGAATAGAATAGAATAGAAAATCCGATGTCTGTCTGTTTGTTAGACTGTATGTTGTCAGACATGGACGATTAGCAGGCAGCCAAAGGGCCCGACGGAGCATGAAAACACTGGAATTTCACTACTATGTCGGCGAAGCCGCGTTGGGCGGCTAGTATAATATAATATAGGGCTGCATGGTGGCAGAATAGTTAATGTTGGATGATAAAACAGGAATAACTGGGGAAGCCCTTAGGTCCCCCTGACACAAACACCCACACACACGCACACACACACACACCCCAACACACGCACATATACAGACACACATGCAGTGACTATGTATAAACTCCATACAGACTGCTGGAATGATACAGTACCTTCAGAAAGTATTAAGACCTCTTCATTTTGTCACATTTTGCTATGTTGCAGCCTTGTTCTAAAATTACTTAAATATTTTTCCCCCAGATCAAGCAACACTCAGTTCCCCAGAATAACAAACCAAAGGAGGATTTTAGGAGGATTTTTGCTAATTTATTAATAATAAAAATTTAAATATTACACTGACACACATATTCAGACCCTTTCCTCAATACTTAGAGTAAATACATTTAGCAGTGATTACAGAAAAGAGTCTTCTTGGGTTTGATGTGACAAGCTTCACATACTTGGATTTGGGGATCCTCTGTCATTCATCTCTGCAGATAATCTTAGGCTCTGTCAGGTTGGATGGTAACGGGCAGCTATTTTCTGGCCTCTTCTGAGACGTTTGATCACGTTCAAGTCCAGCTTCTTGTTGGCAACACAACGGCATTCCCAAAGCAGTCTCTAAGGCACTCCAGTGATGTGTTTGCTTTGTCCTTTGAGTCGTTGACCTGTTGGAAGGTGAACCTTCAGCCCAACCTGAGGTCCTCAGCACAGTAGAGCAGGTTTTCATTAAGTATAACTCTGAACTTTGCTCCATTCAGCTTTCCCTCACCTCTGTCTAGCCTCACAGTCCCTGCAGCTGAAAAACAACACCTCTGATGCCACCACAATGCCTTACATATGGAATGATATTGCAAAGGTGATGAGCAGTGCCTGATTTCCTCCAGACATGATGCTAATCTTGGTTTCATCAAACCAGAGAATCTTGTTTTTCACAGCCTGAGTGTCCTTTAGGTGCCTTTGTGCAAACTCTAAGTGGCCTTACATGTCTCTTTAACTGAGGAGAGGCTTCAGTCTGTCCAGTCTGTCATAAAGCCATTATCAGTGGAGTGCTGCATTGATGGTTGTCCCTTTGGAAGTTTCTTCTGCTTCGACACAGATTCTCCAAAGCACAACTAGACTGACCTTCAAGATTTTGTTCACATCTCTTACCCTGGCACTTTTCCCATGATTGCTCAGTTTGCTGGGTGGCTAGCTCTAGGGAGAGTTGTGGTTGTCCCTAAATTCTTTCATTTAAGAATGTCAGAATATTTTTATAGCCTTCCTCAGATCTGTGCCACAATACAGTCCCATCTTTAAGCTTGTGCAGGCAGTTCCTTCAACCTCATGGCTTGGTTTTTTCTCTGATACACTTTGTCAATGGTGGGATCTTCTACAGACATGTGTCTGCCTTTCCATCAAGCCCAATCAATTGAATTGAGCACAGGTGGACTCCAAACAAGGTGCAGAAACACCTCATGATGATCAATAGAAAGGGATGCACTTGAACCAGATTTCAAGAGTCATAGCAAAAGGTCTGAATACTTGTGTCAATGTGATGCGACAGTTTTTATTTTTAATATATTTGCAAAAAATATCTCTAAAATCCTGTTTTAATCCTTCCTGCATCCACTGTATATTGGCAATAAATTATATACTGCTGTCTTGATATTACTTAAGTATTGTTATTTGTCTTTTACTTGCCAACCACGGGGGCTACGATGCTCTGGAGAAGCAATAAATGTGGCTATCTGCAACTTTCAGGGAGTTATTAGGATTCTGGTCTTTCTTACAGCAAAGGGCATAGGCACACTGATCAAGAAAGTGACATAGCAGAAAGAAAAAGATGAGAAACAACATCTGCTGAGCTTGAGGTAAATTATGTGCCAGGAAGAAGAAGAATGACAGCACCGGCTGCCATCATGCTGGTATCTGCAAACTACTGAAGTTGGAACCTTGATCTTGGGAACACCAGAGGTCCCCATGTTTCCTAGTTGTTACATATTTTTAGGTTTGTTCCAGTGACATTATTGCTTTGTTAGTTTATGTTTGGTTTATTTAATGGTGTCACACATGTGCATCTGAGGATCTCCTTCAAGGCTCATTCGAGGTAAATGGTAACCCTCCAGGGTGAGAGGGGGCGCTGTCACTAAACTTGTTCCCTTTTTTCCCACAGCTCCCAGAAACCTCCCAGTGAAGGAAACTAGCTCCACCCTTCCCATCTTCCCATTATAAAGTTGTCTTTTGATGAGACCAGTGTTGGAGGGTGAAAGCTCTGAGGACCCATTCTGTTATTACGCTTGCTTACCTGGCAGTATTGTAATTTTGAGTTTGTTTTGCTTGCCCTATGTTCACTATTAGAGGACGGCACCTGTTTACGTTTGTAAAATTGGAAGGAATTAAAAGGGACTAACCTTTTTGAATTGATCCGGCTCTTCTTGAATCTGTGTTCAGCCCCTCACAATAGTCACTGCTATTTTGACTCTTGCTTTCCAACAATGGCGAGGATCTTTACCTTTGCTTGCCTTTTTCCACCTTGATTTTCGTCTTGCATACTGTACTTTTGATGATGGGCATTCTTGTGTTTTCTTCCCAGTTTTGACACCCCGTTTATCACTTGAGTATATTTTTGTTTGTTTTCTCTTGTGGTTAGTTTTAATTTCCTGATCTAAAACCTGAAAATACAACATTTAGACATACCATTCCACCGTGCACACAACACTGACAACAACATGGATGTGGGATTTAGAACCACGACGCTATATCTGTGAGGCAGCAGTGCTAATGACTCTGTCACCACACCATCCCTCTCGCATGCACTCCATTCTAAACTTCCATGTTTTACAAGTACTTGGCATGTTCTTTCTGCATTCTCATGGCTTTCCTTGGCAACTTCTTCCCTCAACCCCAAGCCATACATTTAGGTGGACTGATAGATTGTAAATGCCCAGATGTGACTCTGCTCAGACATTACATGGGTATCCCATTGAGTGTCGACACTAGTCTTTTGTTCTGGAGTATGTTTTGGTTTCATCAGGTCCAAACGAATGGATTAATTGTCATGCTAAGAGTGTGGATTTATTCCAGAAAAAGAATCTCAAAATGTCTGCAATTATATTTTATGGTAAACTGTGTCTAATTGACTTCATCAGTGTTATACTTCATCCTTCAGTAGACAGATTGGGAGAGCATGGGGATTCATGAGGTCGGTGGAATGGGGTGTGTGGTGCTCCCGATATCTATGCAAAAAGATAAAGGTCCAAGTTTTTGGAGTCCTGGTGCTTCCTGTCTTGCTATACGGTTGTGAGACATGGATGCTATCCAGTGACCTGAGATGAAGACTGGACTTGTTCATTACTGTGTCTCTTCAGAGAATCCTTGGGTACTGCTGGTCTTGCTTTGTGTCAAATGAGCGGTTACTCATGGAGTTCTGAATGAGGCACATTACCTACATTATGAGGGAGCATCAGTTAAGACACTACGGCCATGTGGCGCCATTCCCTGAGGGTGATTTGGCTTGCAGGATCCTCATTGTTGAGGGCCCAAGCAGCTGCACCAGGCCAAGGGGACTCCCATGTAACATGGCACATAGATGGTCATTTCCAGAGGGTGAAACTGGACCGCATGTCTTTCTGGGGGATTGCTAACCAGGATCCCAAGCTGTTTTGTCGTGTGGTGGGTGCGGCAACGCTCTGTACCAGTGCATGACTCCCAAACCTGACCTGACCTGTCTCTAAGTAAGAGATTTTTGCAAAGAATGTTTGTCCAGTTAGACAAAGACAGATGGAAATGTCATTGTCACAAAGAGATCGACAAGTTGAAAGATGAAGTGGCCGTAATGGATAGATGACGACTACAAGCATGTACTGCACATTATTCATCGGATTTAAATGGTTCTTTTCAAATCGTTTTGGCCTTTTTTATTTATTTGGGTGTGCTCTCTATGATGAACAAGGCATTGGAGTGTTCCTAAGCTGGTGGGTATAACAAGTACTGCAGAAAGTAGCCAATTAAAGGAATGAAAGCATTTGTTATTGCACAGCAGGGGTACCAGAGTTCAAAAGGGCCAAACTTCAAACCAGATGTTGTGAACTCTGCTAAGATACACAAAACCTGTACGCCAGATGACACTCTTTAAACTTGTTGATTAACACGATTCAAGCACAACACACCCCGACCCCATGGCTTTTTAAAAATGGATTTGTTTTACTTTTACAGCTGAACACTATATAAAAGAGTAAACCGCAAGAGTGAGTGAGTGTCAGGGAGGGGAGAGGCTTTGACTTTATGGACTTTTTAGCTGGCTTCAAAGGCTGGTCCTAAATTGGCATCTAAAGTTAACTTTCAGCAAGATGGAGGGTGGCGGGTTTCCTTGTAATTAGCGTTGTGCACATATGCTGGCCTGTTGTCTTCGGCGCAGCACCAATAAGTTCTCCATGTTTTGAGTTTTTCTGTCGCCACACCAAAGCACTTTGGTCAAAGTGGAACTAATTTGAAGTTGCTGTGCACACAGTCCACGTTTTATTAAAAAAAAAAACAATTTTCCATTTGAGTTGTTTTACTTTCAACAATCTCTACAGGTTAATTTCTAAATGAGTAATTCAATAAATTATTTATTTATTTAGTTATTTATTTATTTTTAACAGATGTGGCATGCATGTGCAATTTGTTAACTCATATAGAAACCTACAACATGCCAGCTGCTGCATATAACTGATATTGTTTTTGTTTCTTTTTTAAATTAGATCTTAAAAAGAACTGAGTAAAATATTCATGTCGTTATACATTAACATACACAGAATAACTTCTACTAGTCCCCGATCCAGGACTGCTTCTGATTAGCTGATTAGGTGTTGCCTTCCTTGCATTTGCCACTCATTGCCAGTTGCCTCATAGTTAATAAAAAAAAACAATAAACAATTTACGGTCACAGACATGCAAGCGAAGTGTAATAAAATAGAGAAGTAGACTCAGAACTAAAAGTCATCATAACTGTAAACATCTCTATGAATTTCATAGAGAAGTACAATTAATTTTTTTATTAATTTCTTTTAAAGCAGAGTGGAAGCTGGAGTGAACCATCTGACTGTACAAAGGCTGGTATTAAATGATGAAACAGGAGGGTGTCCTAACCCTTTAGGTATTTAAAAAAAATGATATAACACAGGGCCGGATTAAGAGCTTTGGGGGCCCGTAGCACATTTCAAATTTGGGGGCCCTTTTGGTCTGCATCATCTGAAGTTTAGATTCTGAACAGTTCAAACCGGACTAAATAATTATTTTACTCTCGATTATAATAAGAATCTTATAATATTTATGTGAATTTTATGTGTTGGGCCCCTAAAGTTTTGTTGTGTAAGAAATTTACAGTTTAAAAACGTAAAGATAATATTTTTAAAGACCAGTTTTTCAATGCTACACTTTTTCATTAAATATTGGGTCCACCATTTGAGGGCCCCCGAAATTGCGGAGCCCATAGCATATGCTACATGTGCCTATTGGTTAATCCGGCACTGATATAACATCATCAAAGGAAATTTTAGTGTTCTTTAAAGGCATTGCCAAATTCAGATGGAAGATGGAACATCACACACAAAAATATTGAATTTTAAAAAACAAGATAAAAAATACTATAGGCTCTCTTACATTTTAATTAATCTTGAAATCTTTCTTTTATATTTAATACTCTTAAATAAAGTGGCCACCAAGACTCACAGGCCAAGGCAGGTACAAGCACCTGAAAATGACAGAGCAACCTTCCCAGCGTTTGTTATAAAAAAGGTAATGTTAGAAACATTGTTGGTACAAGAATATCAATAAGCAAACATAAACAGCAATAGAAAATAATCTTGTAGACTTCTAAGTAATAAACCTAACAAATACTGACAAATACTGCCCACAATATAATGTTTTAATTAAAAAATTCAAACATTAGTTTCCATTTTCCCAATTCATTCACAATTGCTTGGCATTTTCAACCCCCCAAAATGGAGACATTTGAAAACGCTCTCCATAGCAGCAGCCTCGGCATTGTAATGTGGATGGGTGACTCTGAAAACACAAACACTAATCGCACTCTGATTGGTTGGACTGCAAAGTGATTGGGAGGCAAAGCCATAATATAATATAATATAATATAATATAATATAATATAATATAATATAATATAATATAATATAATATAACTGTGGGGCTTTTCCCCCTGCTCGCTTCCCTCTCCAATCCCCTCTCTACTCCCGCCAGCGCTACGTGCCGTTGTGAAGAAGGGGGCTGAACTCACCCCAAGGAGACACGGTCACTCCACCAAAACCCCTTCTTAAACGGTGATACAATGGGAAACAAATCATTTTTTTTTTTACCTCCTCTTTGCTCGATCAGCTGCTGGCTTGCTGCTGCTGCTGCCGTGCCACTTGATCTGCATTTCATGCAGCGCTTCGAATGTTTAAAAGCCTGTACAGCAGCTGTTTTCCTTTGTCTCACTGCCTTGTCTCTCTTCTCCCCCAGACATCCTCAAACACTATTTGATCTCTTTTCACTGTTCCGTTATTTTACCGAGTAATATTTTCCATTTGTTTGTGCTAATGTGATCTTTACTCTCATTTTTTTGAGACTTTCAAATTTTCCTACTTCTATTATCTCCAACCTGCTCTGCATGTGTATCACAATCACTTGCTTCCAAAGATTGTAAGTATGACATGACTTGACCGTCTCGTGGGACGTGTAAGTGTCTCCCTGTTTCTCTCCAAAAGATCATATCTGGTCGCAGGAAAAAAGTTTTGTATCGTTGCAAGATTTCTTTTTATAATAGAGAGATATAATCTATATTTATCTAAATCTATATCTAAATCCTGGTTTGTTTCTAATCTGGGATCCTCTGTGTTCACATGGGTCTCCTCCCATGACTATAAGTTCGTGTCACTGTCCAAATATATATTTTATTGTAGAAACCCCATTTCCAAAAAAGTTGGTACACTTTCTGAAAATGCAATAAAAACTAAAATCTGTAATTTGGTAATTCATTTGAACCTTTATTTAACAGGCAAAAGAACAAAGAAAAGATTTTCAATGTTTTCACTGACAAACCTAATTCTATTTATTAAACATAAACACTTTTAGAAATTGATGCCTGCAACACACTCCAAAAATGTTGGAATAGAGGCAAGTTTACCACTGGGTTCACATCCCCTTTTCTTTTAATTATACTACTTATTCATTTGGGAACTGAGGAAACTAATTGTTGCCATTTGTGCCCATTTTTGCTTTATACAAGACTTGAGCTGCTCAACAGTTCGTGGTCGCCGTTGTCTGATTCTCCTCTTCGTGATGCGCCAGACATTTTCAATAGGAGTCAGATCTAGTCTACAAGCAGACTAGTCGAGCACATGGACTGTATGTCTATGAAGCCACAGTTTTGTAATTTGTGCAGAATGAGGCCTGCCATTGTCCTGCTGAAATATACATGGTGTTCCTTGGGAAAACATGTGATCTTGATGGGAGCAAATGTGTCTCTAAAATTCCAATGTAAGCCTCTGCATCAATGGTGCCTTCATATATATACAGATCACTCACGTCATGGGTATTGATGCACCCCCATATCATCATAGATGCTGTTTTTTGCACCTTTCGTTGATAACAGTTTGGGTGGTCTTTTTCATCTTTGTCACATAGAATCCAATCCAGAATCAAGCTGAACCGTGGACTCATTTGACCACAGAATATGTTTCCATTGTCTTTCAGTCCATCTCAGATGAGCTTGGGCCCAGAGAACTTGCCAACGTTTCTGCAGAAAATTGATGAATGGCTTTCTCTTTGCATAATACAGTTTCAGGGAGTATTTCTTGATGCAGTGGCGGAATGTGTTAAGTGACAATGATGTGGTTATGTCTTTTACGGCAGCATGACAGTTTCTAATGCAGTTCTGCCTGCCTAAGGGCTCGAAGGTCACGCACATTCAGCAGTGGTTTCTGCCCTTGGCCTTTATGCACAGAGATTTCTCCTGACTCCCAGAATCTTTTCACAATTTTATTAACTGTAGATGGTGACAGACCTACATTCTTTGCTATCCTGCACTGAGAAACATTGTTTTTAAATTGACGGATAATTCACTCAAGAAGTTCAGCACAAAGTGGTGAGCCACGACCCATCATTCCTTGCAAAGACTGAGCCTTTGGTGGGTGCTCCTTTTATACCCAATCCTGATACCCACTCCTGTTATCAGATATCTGCTAACTGAGGAACCTTACAGAATGTTACTTGTATAACCTTTACTGTCTTACTTTGCCTCTGTCCCAACTTTATTGGAGTGTTCCAGGCACCAATTTCTAAATTTGTTTATGTTTAACAAATAGAATTAAGTTTGTCGGTGAAAACGGTGAAAATCATTTCTTTGTCCTTTTGCCTGTTAAATAAAGGTTCAAGTGAATTACCAAATTACAGATTTTAATTTTTATTGCATTTTTAGAAAGTGTCCCAACTTTTTTGGAAATGGGGTTTGTATTTTCGAAACCCAGAGCATTGCAGTGACATTCTACCTAATAAAAGATGTACTAATGACATAACCAATACAATCATTTACTTTAAAATCAATGCAGAGAAAACAGAGGAAAAATTGGAATACAAAGGAATAAAACAAAACAAAACAAGATTCAACCTCCATCCAAGAAGGTCTTCTCTTGAAGAGCTATCAGCATCCTAAAGATATGGTGGTTCGCCTTCCTGGCAGCTCTAAGTTGGCTCCATATGTGTGAGATGAGGCGCGTGTGAATATGCCCTGTGAAGGACTGGTGTCAAGACTGGCTCCTGCCTTTTGTCTCGTGGTGCCAGAGTAATCTCTGACTACCTGAGATCAAAGAAAAGTGATCAAGCATGTACGTCCATGTAGGTGTCCCAGTGGTAGTGCTGCTGCTGTGCAGTAAGGAGATTGCGGGTTCGCGTCCTGGGTCCTCCCTGAGTAGTGAGAAAAGTGCTATACAAATGTAAAGAGTCATTTTTATTATAAAAATGGAAGGCTATTTGAACACATAATATGATATAGGGTGGCGCAGTGGCAGCAATGCCGCGTCGCAACAAGGCAACCAGGGGTAACATCCCAGGTGCTACCTGCATGGAGTTTGCATGTCCACTCTGTGTGCTTGTGGTCTTCTTCCAGTTGCTCTGGTTCTCTTAAACAATCAAAAACACGTACAGGTTAGATGGCTTGGAAATACTAAAATGGCCACTGTACGCGTGTGTGTTCACCCTGTGATGGGTTGGCGCCCTGTCCAGGGATTGTTCCTGCCTTGCTCCTGCTGCTTGCTGGCAGTGAGTGGCATAGCCAGCATTATACAGTTGAGAATATTTTATAGGACTACATGCTGAGGAAGTGTGAAGTAAAGTAAAAAAAAATGTTTAAACCCTATAGTTTCTGAAGTTCATTCACATCTGGCAAAAAAATGAATCTAATTGTATGAAACAAACAGTAAAGATACATTTTTAAATAAATTGACAAGTCAACAAAAACATTCTGCCTATCATTAAACTAGAATCAGAAGGTATGTAACCTGTGGGAAAAACGTTTTCCTTCTTTATTATGGTCGGCTGTGGAATCATTTCCTACATAATTTCTATGCAGTTGGCTGAGACTGAAGTTGAAGGTTTAGGAATCAAATTCTAAGAAATTAACCAGTTCTGCAGTCGTATTGCTTTCCTCAGTTTATTAATATAGTCTGATAAAGCTGCCTGTGGGAATAAAACAGCTTTAAGACACAGAGCTCATGTTACCAAGGAAAACATGTGAAGCAAAAGTACATCAAGAAACACTGTTAATGATAAGTGGTCTATTTTATGTCCATTGTGCCACTTTAATGATTCTGTAATTCAAACCACCAATTTAAATAATAAATAAATGCATACATGCATAAAACATAAAGAAATACTTACCTTTGGAATAAAAAAAAAGTGGAACCTCAAGGGGGATGTGGGAGAAGAAAAAAAAAAGTATTTTGTTCCCGCAAGATTCTTCTGTCATGACCACAAGATACCAAAGCATGGGAATAAGATACATTCCATCAGATGGCCCTCTCCAAGAATATTCCACAAATGTTTTATCATCTGTTACTTTAGTCAGTCTACTGTTTATTAAGCAGAACTTCACTCATGGTTAGTGAAGTAGGTAAAATAAAATTATTGTTAAAAAAACTGTGGACACTAGGAGGTGTTCCTTGAACTCAAGTAAATGCCAGGAAGGCCAGTATATGCATGATGGGCATTTTTATTAAAACAAAATAAGCACCAGAAAGGTACAAACACAGGGAGTAAAACCAAGAGTGAAAACAATCAGACATGCCAGCGCTCTAGGACAGCCTTTATTGTCGTTGGACTCATGTCTGGCAAAGCAGCATGGCTTCTACCTTTACCTCACCAGAATCCTGCCGACACCTCCTGTCCGTCTCATATCCTCTCAGGACA
Source organism: Erpetoichthys calabaricus (assembly GCF_900747795.2). Lineage (NCBI taxonomy): Eukaryota > Metazoa > Chordata > Cladistia > Polypteriformes > Polypteridae > Erpetoichthys > Erpetoichthys calabaricus. The sequence goes on along the minus strand of NC_041400.2, from coordinate 32,213,434 downwards.
TTTGGCTGCTTGTCCCAGACTGACATCCAGAATTGACACTCGGTTTGTCTGTGGCCATCAGGCGCCTTTAAACCCACTCTCAGGGTCATTTCTGGTAAATCCCAGGAATGATTAATCAGGGGGGGGCCTAATTTTTAACCCAGAGCAGCCATCTGTCATCAAATTTCATAGATATATAGCTCACGTGTTTATTGTGTTCAGTAATCGGGACAAATGCTGTGACTGACTCTGATCAAAGTATTTATTATAATAATTGCAATTATTACAATAAATTATAGGAAAAATGTTTATGCTTCACATGGGCGATGATTTGAGGCACATACAGAATGGAGAGGCTTATAACAATGATTTTTTACAATTGGTAAATCCTTATTAAATAACAGAACAAGATGCAGAGGACAGAAAGACATGGAAGAAGATGATCCGCTATGGCGACCTCTAACAAGAGCAGCCAAAAGAAGAAGAAGAGATAATCCCTTTTTAAAAATATCTGCAGCAGATCTAAGTGATGATGGAGCACACAATGAACAAAACAAAAGCATAAGACAAAACTACTCCTGAGACAAGAGCATCTTCAAATGTCACACTGTTCTCGTGTCCAAGTGCCCAAACGCAATTTTTGTAGTTTCCCTTTTATCCATCCATCCATTTTCCAACCCGCTGAATCCGAACACAGGGTCACGGGGGTCTGCTGGAACCAATCCCAGCCAACACAGGGCACAAGGCAGGAACCAATCCCGGGCAGGGTGCCAACCCACCACAGGACACACACAAACACCAAGCACACACTAGGGCCAATTTAGAATTGCCAATCCACCTAACCTGCATGTCTTTGGACTGTGAGAGGAAACCGGAGCGCTCGGACGAAACCCACGCAGACACGGGGAGAACATGCAAACTCCACGCAGGGAGGACCCAGGACGCGAACCCAGGTCCCCAGGTCTCCCAACTGCGAGGCAGCAGCGCTACCCACTGCACCACCGTGAGTTTCCCTTTTAGCAAACGGCAATTAAATCAGAGGAAAAGTGCTCATTAGAGTTGAATTAAAGTTGATCCTCCTTCTGTTTTTGTGCTCTTGAAAACGTTTTGAAGCTGTAGAATTACCTGGCTGAGTAAACCATAGAAATTAGAAAGTGGTTAGTGTATGTGTGAAACTGTCTTGTTTTCTAACCCCACTGAGAAAAAATGTGTACAGCGTATTTGTAAATTTATCCAGATGCAAATCATCAGAGCAGCTCCCAAAAGCATTCAGTAAAGATGCTGAGGGTCCAGAGGCAGCCTGCTTCCTGCAGCAGGAAGCTGTCCAGCACATTAAAGAATAGATCCCATACCAGATATGAGTAGAGGTAATGTGGATCCAAAACACTCTGCAGAACAACACACCGGCAGAAGCTCAGACCATCTCAAGTTAGAACAGGAGGCCAGTTCCCTAGCATATTTTCCCATACAGATATTAACCCAATTCAGAGGCCCTTTCCCTCAGAGCTATAGACCACTAGTTTAAGCCAGTTTGACCATATATATCAAAATCATTCCATATGCAGATAGCTTGTACATGAAGACCTACTGTATTTATAATGCTTTAATCAGTCAATAATCTTCTGGGTTAGATCTTCAGTTAGTGTTCTTAACCTCTTTTGCCCAGCCTTGGCCCTTATTCTCAGATAACTGAACTCAGGTGTGTCATATTATAAAATCCTCCTTTTTCAATCCTCGGTACCCCAGGTAAACAGTTACCACAACAGAAAAAGCTAAGTGCTACCCCATCTTTGAACCTGTTGAGACTCTAAATCCTACTGCAACATCATAATGCAACATCATCCAGCCCAAATGATTAGACAGGCTAGGCCTCCACTAGCCTTCAGTGATGCCTGCCTCAATCTTAGCACCATGAAAAAGAAAGAACAATGTTCTTGATAAGGTGTAAGAATGGACCACAGGCCAGTGTTTCCAGTATGTCCTCTTTCTCCATTTCCATACTAAATGAAACCCTGGATTTTGGCTCCTATAGGTTTCAGTCTCTGTATGTATGGGAAGCATGGTGTGAAACAAGGCCATAGTGGTAAAGTTTTGGCTTTGACCAGTCAGTTCCTGTTGTTGTTTTCTAGGAGTAAACATGGCCAGTTCACTCTCTATTTGCACCAAAATAGAGCAGCAAGCAGTCCCGGAGGGGCCAAAATTCATAGATGGCTTTCTGCACAATATTGAGGCAGTGTTTTAGCACATCAGAGGTTTTATGAGTAGTTTGAGAAGTTTGAAATGGTTGGATAAGCGTTAAGCATGAAGAAGGACATCCACACGCACTACAGATGACAAAAATTTCGACCCCTGCTACACCTCCAGCTCACTGCTTGCTGCTCATGGCTCGCTTTGGTGCAAACAGAAACAGAGCAGCCATGGTTACTTCTAGGAAACAACAAAAGAAACTGATCAACATCAAAACTTTACCACAGTGATCACAGACACATCATATTTCCTCTTGTGCATGCTTAGGGAAAGCCGTGCAGCCAATCCAAACAAAGAAAAATCACAAAAATGTGGATAATCATTGACTCATGCTTGTATGAAAATGAAATGTATAAAGATGACATATGCATGAAGAACTATTGTATTTGTGGTTAATCATCAGGCAACATCCCCTCATTTTAGATACTTCTTGAGGCAGCTGACCATCCTGTTCCCTGCTCTCATCTCTGTTTCCTATTGTGCCTCACTTGAATATTCTTGCTGTGAGTACAGCTAGACAGACTAAGGCTTGCTCCATGCCTCTTTGCCATTATACATCACCTTGAAAATTTCCAGGCCATATTCCACCCCTCTGGCACTGCAATCTCATCCATCACTGAGAAGCCAGTGAAGATCCTGGGGAAGGTCTTCAACTGAAGCCTCAGGAATGCAGCTGTCATACAAGCAACTTCCAATGATCTTGAGAGCTGGCCAGCCACCATGGACAAGTCCAAAGCCTGAATCTATCATCTCAGCATCCTACCTCAAATCCGAAGGCCTCCACTAACATACAAGGTGCCTTTGATAACTGTGGAGTTGCTGGAGATAAGTGTCAGTAGTTAAATTCAAAGCTGGCCTGACCACCCTTGCATTTTGAGCAGCACAGCACTTTATGGGAGGAGCAGCAAGCCTGGATGAGGAGTTCAGGGTTTCCCGCACAAAACGGGTGCTGAAGTAGAGTGACTCCAAGGGCCCCAAAGTGGCAGCAGCAGGAATCCAGGTACAGACGAGCAGGAAGTGGAAAGCACAGGAATGGGTGGTGATGACAGAGTCTTGGCTTAGTTGTAAGGCTTAGGTGGGAACAGTGGCAACTGGGCAAGCAGGGCTTTGCTCCTTTCCAAAAACCAGCTGTGACAAAGTCAAAGGTAAGAACAGATGCCAACTAGTCCTGGAGGAAGTGCAAGCTGGCATTGAAGAGGAGAGGTGGTGGACATGCAGCCTCTTATTGATTTAAGTATAATAAGAGTACTCTTGTTTAGTAAAACTCTTTGGTCTTGGAGTTTGTTCTCACTTTAAAGAAAACATGTGAGTGTCCTCATCTTCCACAAACTGATTGGAAATATCTCAAGAAGTGGACTAGGCAATCAAAGAACATAAGACTTTCATGTTACTTTGTTATGGTATTTTGAATCAAGGGAGAATTATGTGCTAAAGTGTTTTAGGTTTCTTCACACTTTTGAGTATTGACTGACTGACTGACTGACTGACTGACTGACTGACTGACAGACAGACAGACAGACAGACAGACAGACAGACAGACAGACAGACAGACAGACAGACAGACAGACAGACAGACAGATAGATAGATAGTGTGGGGGAGGAACGATCTCCTCAGTCTGTCAGTGGAGCAGGACAGTGACAGCAGTCTGTCGCTGAAGCTGCTCCTCTGTTTGGAGATGATACTGTTCAGTGGATGCAGTGGATTCTCCATGATGGACAGGAGCCAGGCGTGAGGCGTCCCTCTTCTTTATGCTGCCTCCCCAGCACATTACCACGTAGAAGAGGGTGCTCTGATAGAACATCTGCAGCACCTTATTGCAGATGTTGAAAGACGCTAGCCTTCTAAGGAAGTATAGTCGGCTCTGTGCTCTCTTGCACAGAGCTTCAGTATTGGCAGTCCAGTCCAATTTATCATCCAGCTACACTCCCAGGTATTTATAGGTCTGTACCCTCCGCACACAGTCACCTCTGATGATCACAGGGTCCATGAGGGGCCTGGGCCTCCTAAAATCCACCACCAGCTCCATGTTTTTGATGGTGTTTGGTTTTAGGTGGTTTGAGTCGCACCATTTAACAAAATCCTTGATTAGGTTCCTATACTCCTCCTCCTGCCCACTCCTGATGCAGCCCACGATAGCAGTACAATACAATACAGTTTATTTTTGTATAGCCCAAAATCACACAGGAAGTGCCGCAATGGGCTTTAACAGGCCCTGCCTCTTGACAGCCCCCCAGCCTTGACTCTCTAAGAAGACAAGGAAAAACTCCCAAAAAAACCTAGTAGGGAAAAATGGAAGAAACCTTGGGAAAGGCAGTTCAAAGAGAGACCCCTTTCCAGGTAGATTGGGCATGCAGTGGGTGTCAAAAGAAGGGGGTCAATACAATACAATACAGTACAGTACACAGAACAATTTCTCAATATAGTAAGAAATAAAAAAAAATATATAAATTTTAGAAGTACAGAGTAGCATTTAACAGTAGATGATATATCCCATAATAAGATTTGTATTTGTATAGAGTCCTGGAGACCTCATCCTTCAAGCTGCCTCCCCCATTTGGCCATTCCACAGCTGAAACAGTGCTGGGCCAGCCAATCCGATGAAAGGACCCCTCTCTCCCACGATTCCTGCGATCCTCCATCTGGGATGACTTTTCCTTAGGCAGGCAAAACAACTTGGCAGGTGGGCCATGGCACCAAGTGCCACATTTGAGTACCGAGAAGAAAAACAGAATAAGTGAGGGTTAGTATACAATTATAACTGTCATGTTACTTATGTTTAAGTGCTAATGACTAACAACAGAGATGCAGTCTGTACAGTTAATCAGCAGCTCTAGTCAGGATATGCTAAACTGAAGTAGTGAGTCTTCAGCCGGGATTTAAAAGCTGAGACCGAAGGGGCATCTCTTATAGTAGCAGGCAGACCATTCCACAGTTTAGGGGCCCTGTAACTAAAAGCTTGACCCCCCACTGTTCTTTTATTAATCCTTGGAATCATAAGCAGACCGGCATCTTGAGATCTTAATGTGCGCTCTGGTTTGTAAGTCATGATAAGTTCAGACAAGTAAGCCGGACCTCGACCATTTAATGATTTATATGTTAAAAGAAGGATTTTGAAATCTGCCCTAAACTTAACCGGGAGCCAGTGTAAGGATTTAAGAACTGGAGTTATGTGTTCGTATTTTCTTGTTCTTGTAATAATTCTCGCAGCCGCATTTTGGATTAACTGGAGGCTGTATAAAGAACAGTTTGAACATCCAGTGAACACCGCATTGCAGTAGTCAATCCTACTAGAGATAAATGCATGAATTAGTTTCTCAGAATCCTGTTTATTTAAAAAGCGCCTTAATTTCCTAACATTTTTAAGATGGAAGAAACATGTTTTGGACAACTTTGTAATATGCGCTTTAAATGACATGCCAGAGTCAAAGATAACTCCTAGATTGCGGGCTGATTCAGTAAAATTGACTGGGATTCCCATTGAGTTAAATGATGACAAAATATTATTGTGATCAGCATCATTCCCTCCAACAATTAACATCTCTGTTTTATCTGTATTTAAAGACAAGTAGTTCTTATCCATCCACTCCTTTAATTCACTAACACAACTAATTAAAGACAACATTGGAGAAACTTCATTTGATTTAAATGAAAGGTATAACTGGATGTCATCTGCATACGAGTGCAAATTAACATTATGTTTCCTAATGAGAGATCCCAGTGGAAGCATGTACAGTGAAAACAGTAAAGGTCCCAGTACTGAGCCCTGCGGGACACCATATTGAACTTCTGTGTATAATGATGGAGTACTGTCAGCACATTTCTGTACATATTGGAATCGATTTGATAAGTAAGAACTAAACCAAGCGAGCACGGTGCCTGTAAGCCCAACATCATTTTCTAGCCTGTGCAGTAAAATAGAATGGTCGATGGTGTCAAATGCTGCACTTAAGTCCAACAACATAATTACAGTTGAGTTTCCTTCATCAGAGGATATCAGAATGTCATTTACAACCCGTGTTAGTGCTGTTTCTGTACTATGACAAGTGCGAAAACCAGACTGGAATTTCTCAAATAAATTGTAATGCATAAGGAGTGTCTGAAGCTGACTGGCGACTACTTTTTCTAGTATTTTAGAGAGAAACGGTAAATTTGAAATAGGCCTATAATTATTTAGTATATGTGGGTCAAGGTCTGACTTTTTAAGTAATGGTTTAATGACTGACACTTTTAGTGCATCTGGTACTGTGCCATGCAATAATGAACTATTGATAATGTTTAGAATAGGCGCTGCAAGAACATCCATTGCACTTTTTACTAGTTTTGTTGGCACTGGATCTAGGGAACAAGTAGTGGGCTTCATTTTAGAAATTAAACTTAAGACTTCCTGCTCAGTTACAGGATTAAAATTACTAAAGTGCTGAGTGCAATGTGAGACAGGGTCTGCTAAGCTAGTATTTGGTTTGTACTGTGATGCAGAGATCTGGGATCTTATATTTTTAATTTTCTCATTGAAGAAGTTAATAAAGTCTGTACTGCTAATGTCTGTTGGTATTTTGCACTGTTGATCTGAATTTCCATTTGTTAATTTAGCCACTGTTCTAAACAGTGCCCGAGGATTTTTATTATTGCTATTAATGTAGAATAATATTCTGACCGAGCTTTAAAGAGGGCTTTTTTATATTTATTAACACTCTCTGTCCATGCAATTTGAAAGACCTGTAGCTTTGTTGTTCTCCATCTGCGTTCCAGTTTTCGACACTCTAATTTAAGAGCTCGAGTGTTTTCATTAAACCAGGGAGAGTTTCTATGTGCTTTGATCACTTTTGTTTTAAGGGGAGCCACTGTGTCCAGAGCATCTCTCAAGGTCACATTATAATGTGATGTTAGCTCATCTAAATTGTTTTCTGTGTTTACATTTGATGTTAACTGATCTAAATGGTTTTCCACAATTACACTCGACTTACTCAAAGTGTCTATAAATTTTGAAGCAGGATAACAAACTAGATGCCGCACTGTCTTTGTTTTAATCTGGGAGTGTGTTCGCAAGGGCAGGACCAAATCAAATGTACTTAAGTAGTGATCAGAAATAACTTCATTTAATGGAGTAATGATTAAATTTTGAATTTCAACTTTGTAAGTTATAATTAAATCTAATGTGTGGTTATGATTATGAGTTGGACCTTTGACATTCTGACAAAATCCTACTGAATTTAACAAATAAGTAAAACATTTGCTAAAAGTGTCAGTTTCCACATCAATGTGTACATTAAAATCTCCCATCAGTACTACGTGATCATAATTTATAGCCAAGTCAGATAAAAGGTTGCTAAATTCAGACATGAACAATGAATACGGCCCTGGTGGTCTATAGACTAGCACTATAATTGTGTTGGAATCAAGGTTATTATAGTTAACGAAAACTAAAATCAAAACTGAAACTATTATTAAAAAAACATTTTCGTAAACTGAAATAAAATAATTAACAAAACCGAAATGAAAAACTAAAACTAAACGAAACTATTAAAGTAGCTGGAAAGACTAACTGAAACAAAATAATAATTTACTAAAATATTTTTAGTTTTCGTTTTTGAATGAAGTTTTAACTCTTAAACAGAAAGTCATCCACCACGAGCCGCCCGCATATATTCATCCAGTGAACGGCGGCTGGTGACGGATGTTCACACAGCATTTGCTGTGACAGAGCAAGCTGAGTGGGGTGCGTAAAGTGTGAGAAATAGAAAGCGATTTGCGTGACGCCTTTCTTTGTGCTTGTTGTATATCAAGATGTAATTCAAACGGCTGAAATCAGAATGTGCTTGTCAACAAAACATTTACCATATGAACAGAAAAATCACGAGTGAGTAACGTTACAGTTTATTTCTCAGGTGTCTGCTATTTGTTGATAGCAATTCACCTGCCACTTCGCACTGGAGAAATCGTTTTTACTTTCTCATATACGAAGTATAGACAAAGTATAGTAATCATGAAAAAATTCGACCAAGATATTTTGATGAATCTTGACGTTTTAGACTAACCAGCGTCCAACAATATTGTTTTTTGGAATTGTGTGTGTGTGTGTATGCGTGTGTGTGTCTGTTTGTGCATAAACACGATAACTCAAAAACGCAACTAGATAGATGGATGAAATTCGGCATGTGGTTGTTACACCACAATTATAGATCTGTGTTAACTTTTGGGCCAAATCTATCACCCGGAAGTGGTACTTTACCTGAACACATACTCGATTTTTTTTTATTTATACAGCTGCAGAGTCCGATTTGTTCCACTTTACTTTTAGATAGATAGATAGATACTTTATTAATCCCAGGGGGAAATTCACAAATAATAATTATAAATAATAATTGTTCAATATATTATTAATTTGATTTGTTGTTGATGGTACATAATGTACATAATATAAAAATATAATCATTGTCTTGAGGTTTAGTCTCAAATGTCCATCCCCATATCTGAGTATACAAGAAAATTGAGGGGAGAGCAGTCCCGGTTTTTGAAAATAAAACAGCACTGATCGAGAGACTGACTAGGTCATCATACAAGATCAGCATATTGTTGCTGACCAGTCACTTTTGCTTTAAATACATTGTTTAACAACAAAGTGATACAAACAAAGGTAGACAGTCTGACAAGTGATGAAAAACTAAACATACTAATGGGTTTTTGTATTTATTCCATATTTATTAATTTATCTTTTTCAGTTCATATTCACAACTCAAAATACCTGATATTGTGAAAGTAATCCATTAGTAGAATTATATTTTAAAATATTTGTCTCCCTTTTTTCAATGTTTTTCTCTATCTCTCAAAATAGATAGTTGAAATATCATATTCTTTTTGTTCTTAACATCAGCCTTATCATACATATTGCATACCAGGGATTTTTCCTGCCTTGCATCCAAACCTGCTGAGGTAGACACCAGATTTCCTGCAATCCTACTGTGGATAAACTGGTTTAGATAATGTATATGTTGTTCTTAATCTCAGATTCTCTGAGATCTCTGTTGTTTTATGTCTGTCCGTACTCCTATTACCTGCTCTTGCTCTGCTCATTATGGGTTTACTGTCCTTTACGGTGGTCTATTCAAGTCTCACTGCCCCTAACCTTGACACTACATGCTTGTTGTTCTTTGTTTCCCTCAATACAGCTAGGTGGGGTCTGCACACTCATTCAAGTCTAAGAGCCCTGTTCTTCCTAAGCCCCTGTGATTTTCATGAGAAAATATTTTAAAAATGATAAAATTGTGTAAAATTGTTCATATTCAGTGTCTAGTTTTGATTATGCTTGTTTTTATCAGACAAAAACAAAACCAGATAGTAAACCAGGCAGTGTAGTAAGCTTCCACTAACATTAAACTCATATCCAAATCTGTTAAGTGTACAGTTCTGTCTGATTGTGACACAAAACTAACTCCGTAGGCGCTCCATGCCATAATTACTAAAACTAAAACTGAAACTAATATATATAAAAATAAAATAGAAATGTCTTTGTGAAATAAACACTAAATTAAAACTAAAAATACACAATGAAGGAAAACTAAAACTAAACTGAATTTCCAAGTAGGGTCAGAAAAAATATAGAAATAAAAACTAATATAAAAAGGCAAAACTATAATAACCTTGGTTGGAATCTGTTTTAATATTTAAAATGAATGCTTCAAAGGATGTAAAGTTGCCTAAATTTTTAGAAGTGATTTGCATTTTGTTACAATGAATTATTCCAAGGCCCCCTCCTCGACCTGAATCTCTAGACTTATGAAGGAACGAGTATCCATCTGGTGACGCCTCAGCTAGGGGCACAGTGTCACATTTACTAAGCCAGGTTTCGGTGAGAAGACACAGATCAGATTTTGTACTTAATATAATATCATTTACCAAAACAGCTTTAGTGCCAAGAGAGCGAATGTTCAATAAGCAGCATTTAAAACTGCATGGTTCTTTCTGAATTGGTGATATACTTTTTGTTTTAATTTGTAGTAAATTTCTATTACAGATGCCCCTGGTGGAGGGTCTGGTTTTATCCCTTGGTCTAATTATACACCTTATTTTTTGGTTATCAATTAATTTAAGGTTTGTATCAAGACTGTCATCAGCAAACTTTTGCACGTGGCAGGACTCTGAGTTGTATTGGAAGTCCGATGTATATAGGCTGAACAGGACCGGAGAAAGTACAGTCCCCTGCGGCGCTCCTGTGTTGCTGACCACAATGTCAGACGTGCAGTTCCCAAGACGCACATACTGAGGTCTTTTTGTAAGATAGTCCATGATCCATGCCACCAGGTATGAATCTACTCACATCTCTGTCAGCTTGTCCCTCAGGAGCAGAAGTTGGATGGTGTTGAAGGCGCTAGAGAAGTCTAGAAACATAATTCTTACAGCACCACTGCCTCTGTCCAAGTGGGAGAGCGATCGGTGTAGCAAATAGATGATGGCATCCTCTGCTCCCACCTAGTACTGGTATGCGAACTGCAGAGGGTCGAGGGCGTGCCGTACCTGTGGCCTCAGGTGGTGAAGCAGCAGATTGATACTTTTCAAGAGACACATGTAGATCTTGGTGGAAGTCATTTGATTTTATAAATTGGTGCCATCAAAGAAGCTATTTTAGGCCTCTGAAATAGTGGACATTTCTTGAAAATGTATTTTTCATCCAGTGGTGGCACAGTGGGTTTTGTTACTACCTCAGAAGTGGTTCAAATACTAGCCTCAAAATGGACGAATGTAGTGCAAAGGCAAAGTGTTTCAGTGGGCTCTGCATATCCTTTTTTATTGAGCAAACAGAAAAATGTTTGATTTCTTTCAAGATTTTATTGCAACAAAAGGGAAATTAGAGCAAACTAATGTGTTTATAATGGCAATGGCAGGAATTCAATAGTGGCAGACAGCCATTGTTGAATGAATTTGTCTGGAAACTATGCCTACTATGAAAATTGAGATCAAAAGAATTAATGTATATTAGTATAAACACAAACGACTACAGAATCAATATAACACTAGATATCTTTGCTACATAAGTACCTCTATCTTTGAATTACAAAACCCACTTAGTGTTACTTCAGGCAATTGGGGCTCAGAGTCTATACTGAAAGCATCAGACACAAAGAAGGAGCCAAAGGTGTGTGTGTTTTATGTGAATTAGTAACTTTAATTTTGATCTCACGTGAATCAGTGGAGGATGTGTGTATGAGTAAAACCTGGGATGTGGTGTTTATCAACTTTAGCTTAACTTATAGGTCTTACTTGTGCCATTTACCTTTGACCTTGCTAAGTTATAGGGGTAGAGTGGTGACTCTGAGGCAAGATATCTGCGCCAGCAACCAGAAGGTGGCCGGTTAACATTCCATAAACACCAGAAATGATTCTACTCCATTGGGCCCTTGAGCAAGCCCCTCAACCTGCAATTGCTTCATCCTGGGTATGACATTAATCTGCATCCAGCTCTGCAAGCAGGTCCGCCAACTTACAGTGATAACTTTTTGGAGGAAGGATTGGTACTCCAGCCACTGTAAAAAAAACCTCACACTGTGTGGTGCTGAGGTGTCACCCGCTGAACTCGGGTCCCAATCCAGATGGTTTGTTGTGTGGTGTTTGCAGCAATGTGCTATCAGAGTATGCTGTCAACCTCTTGCTAAATTACATGTATCCCTTATAAAATGAATTAACCTCAAAGTATTAGTATTGTGTTTAAGCATATTTTTTATTGTGACCCAGAATCACCATGGGATATATCGCTTACTTAACCTGTCCACACTGACCCACCCATGCAAACCTCACATGACCCACTCCCATTGAGCATAATTGTGAACCAAAGCTCTGCATGACCCAAATTCAAACAACACGAGACACAAAGTGGGCTGTGACCCACAGTTTAAGAATTTATGATCTAGAATTTTTTTTTTCGTATTTAAACACCTCATTAAACATTTTCAATTAATATTTGTCATTTTAAAAGAACATTTTCTATGCATATCTGATGTTTATCATTTAAATTGAGTAACCAGTTGACCAAGACCAAGAATCCAATGGTCACTCTAGCAGAACTTCAGAAGTACTCAGCTGAGATGGGAGAACCAGTCAGAAGGACAATCATCTCAGCAGCACTTCCTCAATCGGGCAATTATAGTTGAGTGGCCAGTCGGTAGCCAGTCTTGAGTAAAAGGCATATGACAGCCCGCTTGGATCCTGAGAGCATGAGAAAGAAGTTTCTCTGGCCTGAAGAGGCAACAATTGTACACTTTGGGTAGAACTCCAAACACAACGTCTAATGAAAGCCAGGCACAGCTCATTACCTGCCTAACACCATCCCAATGTTGAAACATGGTGGTAGCAGCATCATGCTGTAGGGGTACTTCACAGTGGCCGGGACAGGGAAATCGATCAGAATTGAGGTCATGATGAAATCAGCCAAATACAGAGAGGATATAAAGAAAATCTGCTCCAGAGTTCACCATTAAGCACTACAATGACTTTTAGACAATATGATGTAGCTTTGGGATAAGTGTTGGGACATGGCCTAGCCAAAATCCAGCTTTAAACCCCATAGAACATCTGTCGAGAGAACTAAAGATTACACTTTACAGACAATTCCCATTCAATCTACCAGAACATGAGAGGATCTGCGTGGGATAAACTGCCCAAATTCAAGTGTGCAAAGCTTGTACAGACAAGCTAACGGGGCCTCAATAAAGTACTGAATTAAGAATGTAAATTCTGATATGAATGAGAGATTTCAGGTCTTGATTGTTAATAATTTTACAAACCTTTCCTCATGTTTTCACTTTGTCATTTTAGGTTATTGAGTCTAGATTGGTGGACAAAAAATGACTAATTTATCCATTTAAAATCTACAACACAATAAATTTGTACATAAGTGAAAGGGACAGAATACTTCCTGATTTGACTGTAAGTGAGACATTTATCATTTACTGTAAGCTGCCTGTTTGCCATATAACTTTGACATTTGCCTTAAAAGGTAAGTACAGCATTTGCGATATAATCAGAGTATTTGGCATTAATTCTTGACACTTTCTATTGAAGCTGGATATTTGCCATATGATTTTAACATTTGTTAATTAAAGAGGTTATTTGATAGTTAAGAATCTTGAAGGATATTTGACATTTAAGTCTAATATTTGTGAGATAAGCTTGATATTTTCCATAACATGAACTGGACATGTGTAATGTAATTGTGTCGGTTGCCAGATTTTGTATTTGCCATTTTGCTTAGCAAAAATAAATAAATAAATGACAAGCATTTGAAAATAGAGTGTGTCTTTGCATTCTGCATACTGTAAATGTGAAAAAAATACATCAAAAAAGTGAGCCCTTTTGCAAACAGCTTATAGGTCAGGATTTTCCTTTGTATGGTAATACTGCAATCCTTGTTCTTTTCTTTCAATTTGGGAGCTGTCCAAGTATCACTTTTCATGTTACTACTTTTTGTAGTTTACAGTAACAGATTCATTACAGTTTTTCTCAATTCCTTCGGCACATTTCCAGAAACATTCTTAACATCCTCACTTCTGCGAGTGCATTTCTCGAAACAGTTTTGTATGGTACAGCGCAATAGTATGTTTAAGCTGCAAAAGGCCATAATTCACCCAAAAATGTTAAAAACATATCTCAAAAGCAATTATTGAATAAGTCATTGCTACCAAAATGAAAAGTAGCTTTGTTATCAATTAGATAGTCAAAATCCTTAGTCATATTGTTAAAACGTCACTCTTAAGTAAGCTGTTTATCTCTGCATGTCCAAATTACAGTTGTTCCCTACTTTCTCACTGACAATCATTTTCCATTAGTACAAAGGATACTGTACACATCACAGACATGAATTTCAGCAATGCAGTATTTCCACACCATTGCTTGGTGGCCTTTGATATTTCAGTCATGTCTTCTGCCCTTGACCAGATTGGAAGCAGTCTCATGCACAAACACAATCATGTGATGGAATTCACTTGCTTTGAGTTGCATTAATCTCTACAGCAAAGAAAATCAGTTTTGGAAATCATTTATGGATTGGGACTCACCTAGTTGCAGCAAAGTGCACTTGTCGCATGTTCCCTGCAGCAGCTACAGTAAGTCCTGTGAGTACATGCCATACAGAGAGACACTACATAGTGCTGCATGGTGCACACTGACCTATTTACCAACTCATACTGGCACCGCAGTTTCTCCACTCATACACGTATGCTTTACTGATTATGACTGCTGGTTAAGCTTAAGCGGTTTTGCATGTGGTGGCTTACACAGTGGTTACGTACAGTACATACATGGTTTTCAGTGTAAAATTCTTCAGCTGAGAAGATACATAATCCACTATGATCAACAAAACATAACAGCAAGTGATAGCGCTTTTTACAAATTTAGACATGACGCAACGCAATAGGTCAACCAACTTCCTGTTAGTTGGTCAGTTTATTCCTCCTCTTTCAATTCACTTTTAAAAATTGATTTTTGCAAGAAAAAAGTCTTGTTGAAAAGCACTACAGAATGAAAGTATCAAAAGTGTGAAAAGGTTATGTAATTTTTATTTTATTACTATATAATAATTATTACCTTGTTCTGCCTTTCTTATGCCAGTATGCTAACAGTTTTAGTCTTATTATATTTAATGTTAGCTTGCTTTGTTTGGATAGGCATCAGTATATTATAATAATGAATAAATTAGGTAAATTACCAGTAATCTTATAAAATACTTATATTGAATTTTTGTTTACCTAGCAACCATTTATCATAGTGTTGTTTCAAGCATTTGCTCATGTTTGTTGTATATTAGTTATTAAGTTCCTGGCATGAAATAACATTAAACATAGTTTTAAACTTATGATTTATATTGCTAGTCAGAAAACAATAATGTAATCTGATTGGAGATTTTGAGTTTTGCATGCTGACATAAGCAGGTGCCTTTGCATAGTTCTGCTCCATTGAGAAGGTGCCCACCCGGTGTGCTGCTTTCCATCAGTGCAGACTCTCAAACATTAACTCAGAAATGAGAATATGCTCTTTTAAAAGCAGAACTCTGTGTCTGTAGGATACAAAAAGCAGTTCCAGCTAAAAAGTCTTGGCACAGCATCAATCTTAAGGCAGTGCGTAAACTTTATGTACTCACCTGGTTTGAAATGCCAGCTATAAACATTCATAGTGCCACAGCATACACTAAAATATGGTACTTTCTCTTTTGGTAGCTTTCATCCATTTTCTTCTATGTGCTTCAACAATTGCAAAGCTATAATAAAATCAAGTAAGTTTGTTTTTGTTTGGAATTTGAAAACAGAAGGACACTAAAGAAGCTCATGTTTCACGTTTCTGTTACTGTTTTACATAACTGAAAAGAGTTAACCAATCAACGATCATCTGGGAAGAAATAATATGTACGAGTGTAAAGGGCTGATTGGACCATCCATCCATCCATCCATTTTCCAACCCGCTGAATCCAAACACAGGGTCACGGGGGTCTGCTGGAGCCAATCCCAGCCAACACAGGGCACAAGGCAGGAACCAATCCTGGGCAGGGTGCCAACCCACCGCAGGACACACACAAACACACCCACACACCAAGCACACACTAGGGCCAATTTAGAATCGCCAATCCACCTAACCTGCATGTCTTTGGATTGTGGGAGGAAACCGGAGTGCCCGGAGGAAACCCACGCAGACACGGGGAGAACATGCAAACTCCACACAGGGAGGACCCGGGAATCGAACCCAGGTCCCCATGTATTCCAACTGCGAGGCAGCAGCGCTACCCACTGCGCCACCGTGCCTGATTGGACCAGATGAGGATAATTATACTTGATCATTTGTCTACATGTATCAAAACATTTCCAATTTGTGAGAAACAATGTCGTTATGGTGGTATGTTACACATAAGTGACTTAATGACCTAAATTACACACATTGTTTTGCAAATATTGTCATTCAAGAATTGTACCAAAGTAATTGAGAAAAATTGCAATATATTGATAAATAAGTAAGCGCTTAGTACTGAGATCCTTTCTAAGAATGTACTTAATTAGCCACATATGACTGTATTGGGGTGAAAGCACAGTACTTTCAACAGTTTGTTAAATAAGACTCATAATATTTAATATGTGTGGATATTAGGAGTGGCTATTAGAATTTACTTAGATAAGATGCAGCCTTTAGTGAATAAATTGGGCAAGCAAGACTGCATTGTAGAGCTCATAAGGAAAAGCTAGGGGTTGGGAGCATGCCCACCACATGACAAACCACCTGGATTGGGATCCGAGTGCGGCGGGTCACACCACTGCACCACACTGGAGAGGTAGCATTATGTTTTAAATATGTGTATTTAAACAGGAGTTTAACAGGCAAGAAGGAAACAATAATGAGTTCGGAGGAATGAATAAATAAATGTCTATCTAGACGAAGAGGATAATGACACATATGCAAATGTGAAAGTAAAAAATAATATACTGTGATAACTATTAGACTGTAAACGCTTTAATCTCAGTGAAACTAACCAGGTTGTGTATGCTTGTAATATGGTATGAAATAAGTGCTTCTGCTCTTTAAGTCAACATGTTTTCCTTCTTAGCAAAAAGTAACTACACTGATATGTAACAAGACCATTGGACATAATCAGTTGTCCAAAATCAGCAGATGCAACTATTGCTAATTCTTAAAGAATCAGACACCAAGGCACTCTATAAAGGTGAGTATCTGGAAGCACTTCTTTGACGTCTTTGTCAGGCTAAACACCTGCAAATTCATCCCAAATGGGAAAAAGAGGGTGTAATAGCTTACACTTTAAATTTTTTCTTCTTAGGTTTTTTTTCTTAACTGGACCTTATTATCGTACTCCTTTTTAGATATTCATCCATCCATCCATTATCCAACCCACTATATCCTAACACAGGGTCACGGGAGTCTGCTGGAGCCAATCCCAGCCAACACAGGACGCAAGGCAGGAAACAAACCCCGGGCAGGGCGCCAGCCCACCGCAGGGCACACACACCAAGCACACACTATGGACAATTTAGGATCACCAATCCACCTAACCTGCATGTCTTTGGACTCTGGGAGGAAACCAGAGTACCCGGAGGAAACCCACACAGACACGGGGAGAACATGCAAACTCCACGCAGGGAGGACACGGGAAGTGAAACCAAGTCTCCTAACTGTGAGGCAGCAACAATACCACTGTGCACTTTAGACATTCAGAATATAATAATTTTAGGATTTTTAAGATGCCCAAATGGACGGCATGCCAAAGCATGACTGCTGCGTCTGTGGAGGACTGCTTGTCTGTTGCAGAGGCAACCACAGGTTCGCAGCACAGCAGCATAGCGTAGCATAGGCGCTATACACATCTGTCATCGATGAGTGAGACAAGGAACATTTTAAATGTAGGGAACAGTATAACGTGGCAACTGACCTGGCCCCAACTATGTCCGTTAGCTCTGTCTGTGTATAGGAGAGTGGTAGCTCCCACTGCAATAAATAACCCTGCTGGTCCTGTTTCAAGTTGAATAAAGCTGGTTTTGCTAAGGTACTGAGACTTAGCCTCATGTTTTGGGGGGCAAGACAGTGACTCACGCGTCACAATATGTATATACTGTATATATGCTTTTACACTAATTATATATCCATGTCATGTACATGAAAGCTCTGAACTACACAATGAAAAAAATTATAGGATAACTCCTAATCCATATGTATGTAAGAATATCCCGTATGTATGTGAAAATATCTCACATGTATGGGATACGTGTATGTACATACGAAACACTTTCATGTACGTATGAGATGTTTTAACGTACGTACAAAATACTTTCACAAAAGCACACTTTTGTAATTTTAATTTCATAAAAGCGCATTTTTGTATCTCTTGCTTACGTGAAAACATCTTGTATGTACGTAAAGTATCCCATACGTATGAGATATTTTCATGTGTGTATGAGATAAGGGCTACAATTTAGAATCACCAATGCAGCAAACCTGCATGTCTTTGGACTGTGGGAGGAAACCCACGCAGACACAGGGAGAACATTTAAACTCCATGCAGGGAGGACCCAGGAAGCGAACCCAGGTTTCCTTACTGCGAGGCAGCAGTGCTACCACTGCGCCACCATGCCACCCCAATTGTGGACACTTTCATAATAAAATGCATTTTTTAAGACGTCTGATTTAAACGTATGACATGTCATTGCAAGTTGTAAAGGATAGAAATGATATCCAGAATATTTGGTTCTGTCATCCAGAATTTCATTTATTATGTCAGTTGTATGTTTTCTAAAGTTGTTCACATACTTCCCATTGCACCAACATGTCATGTATTTTCTCACCTTATCTTTATAGTGTTTCTCAAAAATCTGCATTACCGTTGGTAAACATGAGCTGTTAACTATAAAAGACATTACCACGGGAGTATACAAAATTTATTATAGTCTTCCTCCACTTGCTAGCAGTGCGATAAGAAGGACTGCTGCTGCAAAACAGACCTCTTATTTCTGAGTCCGGGGCCATGCTGAAGTTCACAAATCCTCCAACACTACATACTTAGGTCACCAGTATAGTTTTATCTTTCTGTCCAGAAGAAAGTACGCCTCAAACCACACATGACATAATTTATGGACGTACTATATTTAACATAACTTTCCCTGCCAAAATTATAGACCATATTTTAGATCATAAAAGCAAAATATCATTTCCATTTCTACAGTAGAAAAGTATGTGCATGAAGTTTTTCTTTTAGCTGCAGAGCTTGAGCTCAGCATTCTCCATACATTGCCTTTCAGTCCTGTCTGTCATACACTGCAGAAAAAAAATTGAACAAATCTGTAAGAAAAGAAGGGCAGTACGGTGGTGCAGTAAGGAAACCTGGGTTCGCTTACCGGGTCCTCCCTGCGTGGAGTTTGCATGTTCTCCCCGTTGTCTGCATTGGGTTTCCTCCCACAGTCCAAAGACATGCAGGTAAGGTGCATTGGCGATCCTAAATTGTCCCTAGTGTGTGCTTGTTGTGTGTGTGTGTGTGTGCCCTGCGGTGGGCTGGCGCCCTTCCCGGGATTTGTTCCTGCCTTGCACCCTGTGTTGGCTGGGATTGGCTCCAGCAGACCCCCGTTTCCCTGTAGTTAGGATATAACGGGTTGGAAAATGACTGACTGACTGACTGTAAGAAAAGACGAAGGCTGTGTGTTGTTTATTTATTTATTTATCTCAGGACCACCTCACACACACACACACAGAGTTACATGGTGCCACTTTAAATTTGCCAGTTAACCCAACAAGTACATCTTTGGGTTGTGTGGCCACACTAGAGTAGAATGGCTTTAAGGTTGCAACTTTCAGAAGTAGTAATAGCAAGAAGAAAAGTTCAAATACGCTGCTGCTGTGACAAGTTTTGAAGTTAATACAAACCACATAGCAGATATACGGTGTATGTGTAAATAACTGGAGGAAGTATGGGGGAAGAAAGTGTGTATTTGTAATAAATGTTGCTGTAAAGTGCTCAGCAGAGGGTCTGGGGTGGGCTTCATGATGAGGCTCCTTATCTCACACAGCCCTCCATCTGTTAATTTTCTCTCATTACTCTTTGCTTTCTCTGGATACTCTGTTTTTATCCCATAACCCAAAGATAGGCAGGTCAGCTTCACAGACCACATTAAAGACGCTCCTACATGACTGAGAGCTTGTGAGAATCCCTTGTACCCTGCGGTGGACTTCCATTCCGGTCCGGGTTGGTACTGCACTGCCTTGCATCTGATGGTGCACAACTGGGTTTAACAGTAAAAAGTATTCGAAATTTGCAATTAACGTGGGGGGGGTGAATAGCATAAATTTCAAAATACATACTGCAAATATACTGAAACACTTATTAAACATTCAAGTTAAACTGTATGAGTGTAAAATAACTTATTTTAACTGGGGTGTGATTCTGGCTGAATACAGGAAGTTTTATAATGATATCATTTTCCCTTTGGTGAACCATTCCCTCATACATAGTCAGTTTAGGATTTCCAATTGCTCTACTAAACATATCTTTGAAGATGTGGGAGAAAAACTGGAGAAATTCCCAATGGATATGGAGGAAACCCAAAAACTCTATAAAGAAATTAAATTGTCTGGCACCAGGTTTGTGGACTCGTGAGACAGCAGTGCAAAATACTGCAACAATCTGCCGCCTCCTCATATAATATAATTAAGGGATGGGTAAGTTAACGCGTTATTATCGCATTAACACATTAATTAATTAACACAGACATTTATTTAATCACGTGTTAACACAGTTTTTGTTATTATTAAAATTATTTTGAAAGCCTCAGTCTCGCTAGCGATCAATAGAGATCAGTGATCTTCTTGTTACACCGCTTTTCGATACACTTTTGCTAGAAGGAAAGATAGCTTTGTTGATTTGACCTCGATTCCCTTTGTGTGCATGAGTAGCGAAGAGCAAACATCTTCTAAAATGGCATGTGGAGAGATATCAAAGTGAATGCCCAAAGCAAAATAATCCTTAGATGACTTTTTTCGTATTATCGATGAATCGGACTCCAATTTTGATGCAAGTGATCTGGAGATGTAGAGCGAAAACAAAAATTCATCAGCTGATCGGTCCCCTGCTGATTGTGGTGCTGAACACGTTCATGTAGCTGATGCACTGATGATAACGTTCGCCTGGGAGGATAAACACTTACGATGACAGGAGGTACAAACCATGTTGCGTCTCATTGTAACTGCCACCCCCACGCACCTGTCTCACAAAGACAGCCAGGCAGCCAGCCCGCCGTGCATTCCTGCTGGCCATTGAGTTGCCACCGTGAAGCCGTGGTGGCCGCAAACTGCAAACAGGAGCCAACAGCAGGCACAACAGACGTTTTATTTTGATTTGTGTGTGAAAACATTGTTTTGTGCGCTTTTCAGAATACTGAGTTTTTTGGAAAAAATATTAACTCTCAAAGAGTTGCTACTGAACGAACGACTGTTTATGCTGCTCATTGGTAAAACAAAATGTTTCTGCTGGTATCTGAAAGAAAACAGATTTAGAAATGATAACTTGCTGTTGCTCGGATAGATAGATAGATAGATAGATAGATAGATAGATAGATAGATAGATAGATAGATAGATAGATAGATAGATAGATAGATAGATAGATAGATAGATAGATAGATAGATAGATAATGTTGTGATCGTGGCTCTGGACTCTGAGGGTGACTTGTTTTTCTATAACAAACTAGATAAAACGTTAATGCCCTGGCAGTGGCAAATAGCTTTGGTTTTATATTTAATTTGATTACTTTAATGTTTAACTTCAGATTTAAAAGAAATATTTTAACTACTACTATGTAAAGGGAATACTGCTGTTAAAAACCACCTTATTTGTTTAAAGTGTTTGCAAACCAAATACATGCAATACACTACTTTTGAGTTCATTATTGAATTTTGCGCATAACAATGTGATTGCTGTGATTGCCTGCGATTAATCGCGATTAAAAATTTAAATCGTTGCCCAGCGCTAAATATAAAATCTTCTTATATAATACACTACCGTGGCTGTTCTTATGTCTGTCCAGGATTTTAAATCACCTGTAGCTCGCAAACCGTTTGAACTATTGACCTAAAATTTGGTACACAAATACTGTGTGACATCTGCTGTTCGCTTTTAGGGTGATGATTGACTTCCAAGATCAAAGGTCAACCCAGGATGGTCAAGGTCAAAAATCAAATAACCTGTAGCCTGAAATTTGGTACATACAGTACATCCAGAAAGTATTCACAGCGCATCACTTTTTCCACATTTTGTTGTGTTACAGCCTTATTCCAAAATAGATTAAATTCATTTTTTTCCTCAGAATTCTGCACACAACACCCCATAATGACAACGTGAAAAAAGTTTACTTGAGGTTTTTGCAAATTTATTAAAAATAAAAAAACTGAAAAATCCCATGTACATAAGTATTCACAGCCTTTGCTCAATACTTTGTCGATGCACCTTTGGTAGCAATTACAGCCTCAAGTTTTTTTGAATATGATGCCACAAGCTTGGCACACCTATCCTTGGCCAGTTTCACCCATTCCTCTTTGCAGCACCTTTCAAGCTCCATCAGGTTGGATGGGAAGCGCTGGTGCACAGCCATTTTAAGATCTCTCCAGAGATGTTCAATCGGATTCAAGTCTGGGCTCTGGCTGGGCCACTCAAGGACATTCACAGAGTTGTCCTGAAGCCACTCCTTTGATATCTTGGCTGTGTGCTTAGGGTTGTTGTCCTGCTGAAAGATGAACCATCGCCCCAGTCTGAGGTCAAGAGTGCTCTGGAGCAGGTTTTCATCCAGGATGTCTCTGTACATTGCTGCAGTCATCTTTCCCTTTATCCTGACTAGTCTCCCAGTTCCTGCCGCTGAAAAAACATCCCCACAGCATGATGCTGCCACCACCATGCTTCACTGTAGGGATGGTGCCAGGTTTTCTCCAAACGTGACGCCTGGCATTCACACCAAAGAGTTCAATCTTTGTCTCATCAGACCAGAGAATTTTCTTTCTCATGGTCTGAGAGTCCTTCAGGTGCCTTTTGGCAAACTCCAGGCAGGCTGCCATTTGCCTTTTACTAAGGAGTGGCTTCCGTCTAGCCACTCTACCATACAGGCCTGATTGCTGGATTGCTGCAGATATGGTGGTCCTTCTGGTAGGTTCTCCTCTCTCCACAGAGGACCTCTGGAGCTCTGACAGACTGACCATCGGGTTCTTGGTCACCTCCCTGACTAAGTCCCTTCTCCCCCGATCGCTCAGTTTAGATGGCCGGCCAGCTCTAGGAAGAGTCCTGGTGGTTTTGAACTTCTTCCACTTACGGACGATGGAGGCCACTGTGCTCATTGGGAACTTCAAAGCAGCAGAAATGCTTCTGTAACCTTCCCCAGATTTGTGCCTCGAGTCAATCCTGTCTCGGAGGTCTACAGACAATTCCTTTGACTTGATGCTTGGTTTGTGCTCTGACATGACCTGTCAACTGTGGGACCTTATATAGACAGGTGTGTGCCTTTCTAAATCATGTCCAATCAACTGAATTTACCACAGGTGGACTTCAATGAAGCTGCAGAAACATCTCAAGGATGATCAGGGGAAACAGGATGCACCTGAGCTCAATTTCGAGGTTCATGGCAAAGGCTGTGAATACTTATGTACATGTGCTTTCTCAATTTTTTTATTTTATAATAAATTTGCAAAAATCTCAAGTAAACTTTTTTCAAGTTGTCATTATGGGGTGTTGTGTGTAGAATTCTGAGGAAAAAAAATGAATTTAATCCATTTTGAAATAAGGCTGCAACATAACAAAATGTGGAAACAGTGATGCGCTGTGAATACTTTCCGGATGCACTGTATATACTACGCTGAAACTCTGCACTACAGCTTTATATTAAAAGCAAAGAGTTTTGGAATTATTACTCTTTTAATTTTTATTTTATTTTATTGTAGAATCAACTCTCGGCAGCGGGCAGCAGGGTGGGAGAGGAGTATGGTCAAGTCAAGTGTATTCACTGTATTTTAGCGTGCAGTACGACATTACTGGTAATATCATAATACGTGACCGTGGTTGTCCATTTGTCCGTCCAGGATTTTAAATCATCTGTAGCTCGCAAACCATTTGAAGTATTGACCTGAAATTTGGTACACATATACTTTGTGACGTTTACTATCCACTTTTGGGGTGATGATTGACCTCCAAGGTTATTCCTCTTTTTATTTTTATTGTATTTTATTGTAGAATCAGCTCTCAGCAGCGGCCAGCAGAGCGGCTGTGCGGCGCATGCATATGGGTGTTGTTCTCATTCTCTACCACCTTTGCTGTCACTTCCCCTTCCTCTTCATATCTTAAATCATTCTTGAGGCAGATTGAAGACTTAAGTGCCAGCTTAAGTGAAAAATTGAGGAAAACATACTAAGTAATTGCAACACAAATACTGACTTAATCGGTTTTGATGCAAAAAGATGCAGACGAAAGATAAGAAGAAGCCGACCGCTAGGGTGGAGAGAAGACGAGCTGCTCAGGAAGTAGCAAGCGCATCAACCTCTGAGCAAACGAATGCTAAGCATAAAGAGAAAGATGATGAAAACTATGAATGCTGGAGTCAAGTGTATTCACTGCACGTTATCGTGCAGTGCGCCGTTACTGGTATAATATATCCATCCATCCATTTTCCAACCCGCTGAATCTGAACACAGGGTCACGGGGGTCTGCTGGAGCCAATCACAGCGCACAAGGCAGGAACCAATCCTGGTCAGGGTGCCAACCCACCGTAGGACACACACAAACACACCCACACACCAAGCACACACTAGGGCCAATTTAGAATCGCCAATCCACCTAAACTGCATGTCTTTGGACTGTGGGAGGAAACCGAAGCGCCTGGAGGAAACCCACGCAGACACGGGGAGAACATGCAAACTCCACGCAGGGAGGACCCGGGAAGCGAACCCAGGTCCCCAGGTCTCCCAACTGCGAGGCAGCAGCGCTACCCACTGCGCCACCGTGCCGCCCTGGTATAATATAATCAAACCTAATTTAGCCATAACAGTGGGGAGCAGCCTTAGGTTCGAGGCAGGAACCAGTCCTGGATGGGACACCAGTCTATCTCAGGACCCCCTTACACACACACACTTACAGAATTGCCAGTTAACTTGATAAGCACTTGTTTAGGTTGTGACACTACACCTGAGCAGAATGGCACCCATGCAAGGCTGCTTCATACAATATGCCTGATGGTGCTTTGGCTCCTACATTTCTAAACTTGACGGAACAGCTTCAGTAGTGCATTGGTGGAAGGGTCGTGTAATTTTCTAACCTGCCTGATCCAAGTTAGGGTACCTTGGGGGAAGTGGTGGGTGCTGGAGCCTATCCCAGCTAGCACAGGGTACCAGGCAGGACCAAAACCCTAGACGGGTCGCCAGTCCATCACAGGGCAAACAAACACACAAACACACACTAGGGGCTTCTCACCTAACCTGCATGTCTTTGGATTGTGTGAGGAAACTGGAGCACCAGCAGGAAACCCACACAGACACTGGGAGAAATGCAGACTCCATGCAGGGAGGGCTCTGGTCTCTTTACTGTGAGGCAGCAGCACCACCACTGCTCCACGGGTGTCATGGGTGTCATATAATATAATAGGATTACTAGAAGAAGGGGACCTCAGCGCTCACTAGCAGAAGTAATCTAGTGCCTAGTTTGATTAATACACAATCGACTAGTTCTAGGTTTGTAATTTCAATTCTTTTAATTTAATTTAGAGCTTTTTTTCCAACAATCTTCAAAAATAAAGCTTTGTGTTTTCCCTTATGCAGCCTTAATGCTTGTAAGAATTCTGTAAAATTCACAGAAAAGAGAAGTTGTGACTGGGTTTTCAACAGTTTCCAAGCCTGGCATGGATCGAGATCACACATAGATAAACAGTGCACAGGATGTGGAACAGCATTCATTTAATATAAAATGTCACCCTACACTATTCACTTCTCTTTTCAGTAAACACAGTATTGAAACACTGCCAAATAAAGGCGGAAGTAAATATTCTGCTGTGTCCGGTGAAAAGCCTCTGAGGAATACCCCCACTGCGTGGAATACCTATAAAATCATTCTTTTCCTGGAAAAACAAAATTGCTTTGACAAATTGAACTTTTTTCTTAATAATAACAGTCTTGTTAAAATACTTTTTGTTTCTCGCTGGAATTTGTTTAAGGAAACCGGTGATGCTTAATAGTGCTCCCATAAAAAAGATATAACTTCCACTGAGGCCTAGGTGATGTAGTAAATTTCATAAATACTGTATTTGTATGTACAGTCAATATAAAGAAACGGTCATACCTGACCCAGAATGTGTCCAAGATTTATGAGCAAAATAAATTCAAGGGAGGGATGAGCACAGGGAAAACAAAAATTCTGAAAATAACAGATACCAATCTTTGCTGCGCCAGCTTGATTATTATCTTAAGTCTCAACTTGTCTGGTGGGGTCCGGTGTCTTATTCCCTCAATCTATCTCTTTCAATCCTGGTCTTCTTCTTCTACCAGTTGAGTCTTTGCTTAAGTTCATCTACAGGCTCTAAATTTTAATGGCTGAGGTGACTTTAAATTCCCTGTCAGAGTCACAGGTCCATTTTGAGATTAGGGCCTGCACTTCTTCTTTTGCTGATAGGCTCCTTGTATCTTTGCATCATTGAGACTTGAGTTATCCTGAAATGTCAATGCTTTCATCCCCTTCAAGGAGAATGTTCAGCATCTGTGGCACCTGCTTGCCTATCTGCCTTTAAATATCGAACATTTCCACAATGGTCCCAATTCTCCTCTCTCCAGAGTATTGATTTTAGCAGTCATTATGTCACTTTGCTACCACACTGGCATCCCTAGGCTCTGCCTGGGTGACTTTCTCTCTCGCTGTCTCTGTCTGTCTCACGTTCCTCCCATCTCTACCTTGATGCACTCAGATGGGCACCCCAATATTAATATACAGTATACATACAATTAGGTCCATAAATATTTGGACATTTGGACGTTTTCCTAATTTTGATTCTGTACATTACCACAATGAATTTTAAATGAAACAACTCAGATGCAGTTGAAGTGCAGACTTTCAGCTTTAATTCAGTGCGGTGAACAAAACGATTGCATAAAAATGTGAGACAACTAAAGCATTTTTTTAACACAATCCCTTCATTTCAGGGGCTCAAAAGTAATTGGACAATTGACTCAAAGGCTATTTCATGGGCAGGTGTGGGCAAGTCCGTCGTTATGTCATTATCAATTAAGCAGATAAAAGGCCTGGAGTTGATTTGAGGTGTGTTGCTTGCATGTGGAAGATTTTGCTGTGAACAGACAACATGCGGTCAAAGGAGCTCTCCATGCAGGTGAAAGAAGCCATCCTTAAGCTGCGAAAACAGAAAAAACCCATCCGAGAAATTGCTACAATATTACGAGTGGCAAAATCTACAGTTTGGTACATCCTGAGAAAGAAAGCAAGCACTGGTGAACTCAGCAACGCAAAAAGACCTGGACGTCCACGGAAGACAACAGTGGTGGATGATCGCAGAATCATTTCCATGGTGAAGAGAAACCCCTTCACAACAGCCAACCAAGTGAACAACACTCTCCAGGGGGTAGGCGTATCGATATCCAAGTCTACCATAAAGAGAAGACTGCATGAAAGTAAATACAGAGGGTGCACTGCAAGGTGCAAGCCACTCATAAGCCTCAAGAATAGAAAGGCTAGATTGGACTTTGCTAAAGAACATCTAAAAAAGCCAGCACAGTTCTGGAAAAACATTCTTTGGACAGATGAAACCAAGATCAACCTCTACCAGAATGATGGCAAGAAAAAAGTATAAAGAAGGCTTGGAACAGCTCATTATCCAAAGCATACCACATCATCTGTAAAACACGGTGGAGGCAGTGTGATGGCTTGGGCGTGCATGGCTGCCAGTGGCACTGGGACACTAGTGTTTATTGATGACGTGACACAGGACAGAAGCAGCAGAATGAATTCTGAGGTGTTCAGAGACATACTGTCTGCTCAAATCCAGCTAAATGCAGTCAAATTGATTGGGCGGCGTTTCATGATACAGATGGACAATGACCCAAAACATACAGCCAAAGCAACCCAGGAGTTTATTAAAGCAAAGAAGTGGAAAATTCTTGAATGGCCAAGTCAGTCACCTGATCTTAACCCAATTGAGCGTGCATTTCACTTGTTGAAGACTAAACTTCAGACAGAAAGGCCCACAAACAAACAGCAACTGAAAGCCGCTGCAGTAAAGGCCTGGCAGAGCATTAAAAAGGAGGAAACCCAGCATCTGGTGATGTCCATGAGTTCAAGACTTCAGGCTGTCATCGCCAGCAAAGGGTTTTCAACCAAATATTAGAAATGAACATTTTATTTCCAGTTATTTAATTTGTCCAATTACTTTTAAGCCCCTGAAATGAAGGGATTGTGTTAAAAAAATGCTTTAGTTGTTTCACATTTTTATGCAATCGTTTTGTTCACCCCACTGAATTAAAGCTGAAAGTCTGCACTTCAACTGCATCTGAGTTGTTTCATTTAAAATTCATTGTGGTAAAGTACAGAACCAAAATTAGAAAAAAGTTGTCTCTGTCCAAAGATTTATGGACCTACTGTAAATACAGATCACATATATAACTATTTATATGACGTGTGATATATTATGAGGATTATGATGATGTAATGGGACTTATTTTTTCTTCCTGCCTAGAAGGAGTGGAGCTGCAGGTGGACTGGCAGCAATGCCAGCCTTCTGTGACTTCTGCTCTACAGAGGGAGAGGGGTGGAGATTTTCTGCCTAACCGTGTAACCTTTCATTCATTTCCCCAGAGTACCCTAATACTGATCCCTTTAAAAGGCTCACCATACTGTATGATATTCTCTCTGTCCTCTTGGACTGCCAAACTTCAGAATGAATTTGGCAACTTCTTTTATAATCGACACCTGTGTGCATCGCTGGGTAGATTTCAGCATCACATGTGTGTTGAACATCATTGCCAGAACCGAGAGAGTGAACAAGGCTATTAAATTTATGGTTTGGCCAGCTGGTTGAGATGGTCTTAGTGTGTGGTCAGCATGCCCCCCAGCCATCACCTACAGGTGGGGTACAAGGCTTAGCCCAAAGGGAGATGGCCGCGGGGCATACCACCAAGCACCCACTTTTTCTGTTTATACTTTAGTGGCCACCCCTGCCCCCATAAAGGTGGCACGTTGATCAAACTCACGTCACTATGTAATGTTTGCACCAGCTATGGGAAGTCAAAGCCTATCATTGGCATTAATCAGGCAATAACCACTGATGCCAGCCCATTGCAGATCCCACTCATCCACACAGGCCTGTATTGAGATGCCAATTAATTTAAAATGGATTCATTTAGAGAGTGCACAGGCACTGGAGAACGAGGAAAAAATGCTGGCACCATCTTGTGAAGGTTTATTATATCAGAGACTAATTACTTAAGTTTATTCCTCCTTGGAAAAGAGGGGAGATATATTTAAGAACATTATAGCAAAAGGTGAATTTGTCAGAAAATGAAAATAATATCAGACAGACCTCGGTTTGATCACTTTTTTGTTTTGTTGGTCAGGCCTTCTATTTTGGCATCTTGCCTTCGCCTAGATACTGACGAGGACAAAAACAGAACTCCCCCTTGAATAAAAACAACCTTATTTCTAAGGTCCCTTGTGAGAAACTGGATTCCTAGAAACATGGAAAATGAAAAAAAAAAAAAATATATATATATAAAGAAATAAATGACATATTTATACGGCAGACATTAAACATCAGTGAAAGAACTTGGGCTGAGAATTGCAGCCTTTACTTTGAAGTCCAAAATAAGCTTTTGATTAATTATATTACAGCCTTTTTATCTTTTTAAAGAGTTTTTGAAATAATATCAAAAGTCTAGGGCAACATAGTGCATTCGATTCCCAGTTTCTGCCTTTGTGGAGTTTACACATTTTCTTTGTGTCTCAAAGCATTTTTCATCGGTGCTTCTTTTCATATCCCACAACCTGAACAGGTGAATGTTGAATTAATGGGAAATTTTCGTTTGACTCCAAGTGTATTTGAGGGGAAAGCCTCTGGTCCAGACTTCCAAATTAGATTAAGTGAGTATGAAAATGTTGTTTTGTGCTCATGGTTTTCTTGTCTGTTATCATAACTGCAGTAAATCGTCTTTTGTCTTCAGTTGCTGATGTTGCTACACCAAAAATAGACAGGTCATCAAAGATCAGTGAAAGAAATTCAGACATGACTCTACGTAAGAGGGAGACGTGTATGTACAAGAAAAGAGTTTAAAATAGAAGCACAGTCTTTGTCAAAGCAAAAAAGCAGTAAAAAGTACCTAAACAAAATGCTGAACTTTATACTTGGCAGGAAATGGGCTAGACTCACTAAAGTGACAAATTGCTTCTTCACTATATTTTTTTCAAATGCAGTAAGACAGTTTTTGCAGATTTTTGTTTTTATTCTCAATTGTTATTCAGACATTTCTTATTTTAATACTCACTCCATATTCCTGCAGCTGTCCAGGACCATTAAATGAACGATGACCTCTAAAATGTGCTCACCTGGATGTCTGTCCTCCAGCCCCTTGTGCTGGCTCTGTTTGTTTCCAAGTTAAAGAGCAGCACTTGAGATAACCAAAGCTTCGAGTGCTTGCACAGTAACGTAAGCTCCCAATAAACCTTTCCTGGTTTCCAAATGTAAATAAAATAATCCTGGAAACTGCAAGAATACCAACTTGGCACAAGGCTTGATTCCATTATGGCAGTCATAATATCCATCCATCCATTACCTAATTTATTTAATCCAACATACAGTTGATATACAGTACATACTTTTTCTGTCTGGCTTCAGAGTGATATGATGCCACAGAGTATTCTAGCAACACCAGAATGTGAAAATTCATCCAGACTTCATGATTAGATTGCAGAATGCCAAATTCATGAGGCAGAAATAATAATAATAATAATCCATCCATCCATCCATCCATCCATCCATCCATCCATCCATCCATCTATCCATCCATCTGTCCGTCCGTCCATCTATCCATCCATCTGTCCGTCCGTCCTCTTCCGCTTATCCAAGATCGGGTTGTGGGGTCAGCAGCTTGAGCAGAGATGCCCAGACATCCCTCTCCCCGGCCACTTCTACTAGCTCTTCTGGGGGAATCCCGAGGCGTTCCCAGGCCAGCTGAGAGACATAGTCCCTCCTACATGTCCTGGGTCTTCCCCGGGACCTCCTCCCGGTTAGACGTGCCCAGAACACCTCAACAGGAAGGCATCCAGGAGGCATCCTGATCAGGTGCCCAAGCCACCTCATCTGACTGCTCTCGATGCGGAGGAGCAGTGGTTCTAGTCTGAGCTCCACCCAGATGACCGAGCTTCTCACCCTATTTTTATGGGAAAGCCCAGACACCTTGCGGAGGAAACTCATTTAATAATAATAAATAATAATTACCATGAATTATTATTATTATTATTATCTGGAATAATAATAATAATACAATTTATATAGTGCCAGAGTCAGAAAGAACACCAGGGTATATGTAGCATTGGATACAAATATTTTCTGCATAGGGCTGCACGGTGGTGCAGTGGTAGTGCTGCTGCCTCACAGTTAAGAGACCCGGGTTCGCTTTCTGGGTCCTCCCTGCGTGGATATTGCATGTTCTCCCCGTTTCTGTGTGGGTTTCATCCGGGTGCTCTGGTTTCCTCCCACAGACCAAAGACATGCAGGTTAGGTGCATTGACGATCCTAAATTGTCCCTACTGTGTGTGTGTGTGCCCTGTGGTGGGCTGGCGCCCTGCCCTTAGTTTTTTTCTTGCCTTGCGCCCTGTGTTGGCTGGGATTGGCTCCAGCAGACCCCCATGACCCTGTAGTTAGGATATAGTGGGTTAGGTAATGGATAGATGGATATTTTCTGCATAGAACACTAGAACAAATCAATACAGGATATACAAAGCAATAAATGGAATGAAGACAAGAAAAAAGAAACACTCCACCAGCAGCCATCCAAAGCTGTCATGTAATAATTTAAATTGTAACCAAAGAAAAACCCTGTGTTGGTTGTCTTCTCAAGTGTTCCTACTACCTAAAGCTAAAGCTATTCAGGGACAGCATCCAAGTGTGAACATGGGCAGTGCACCTACTGACCTCAAGGCCTCCACCTTGTCCCAACTGAATTGCCCCTCTCTTTTGGTCCCGGATTGGAGCTGAACCAACATTTTGACTTCAAGGAGCTTTAAAGGAATACCACACCTAAAAGTGATATTTTTTATGTTACTTACCCTGTATGGTTTATCATGACGGCTCAGAAAATAATTGAATCTCATGTTTTCATGTAGAGAAAAGCCAAGCAAAATGACACCTTTTATTGGCTAACTAAAACGATTACAATATGCAAGCTTTCGAGGCAACTCAGGCCCCTTCTTCAGGCAAGATGTAATACAGAAACTGGAGTTTCCTATGTTTATATACACACTCTAGGACAAGAAACAACATTGGTAAATATTTAAATGAGAAATTTTAAATGTAAAAAATTAATAGATTCATTCAGGCTAGGGTTAATTTAACAAGAGAGAAAAGAACAATGTATGGTCAAGATCTTTGGATAAGATAACTGTCCAACAAAGTCTTTTGAAGTTTGTAATGAGTTTTTTCAAAACAATGTGGGTCTGTAGACAGGTTGTCTGTCATTCTGAGAGATGTAAACAATCCTCATATCTGGCCATAAAACTCTTGTCTTTATTCAATCCATGTTGTAAAGTATTGAATTTTAGCATGAGTTTAACTTCCCATTCTTTTCTCTCTTGCTGTGTTTTGAAGTTGCCCATAAGCACTGTGACTTTAAAGTCCTTCTCACAGTGTCCATGGCTGTTGAAGTGGGCCGCCACAGGAACATCTGTGTTGCCATGTTTAATGTGGAACCTGTGTAAATTCATTCTCTGGCGGAGTGTTTGTCCAGTTTTTCCCACATAGAGTGTAGTGTCAGGACATTTCATGCAGAAAATTAGGTAGACTACATTAGATGATCTGCAGGAAAATGATCCCTTGATGTGATGTTCAAGTCGGCACTGTGGTATAACTATACGGTCTGTATCATAGATGTGGGCACATGTTTTGCATCTTTTCTGTAGGCATGGAGATGTGCCATTTTCATTTCCATGTTTTCATGGAGAATGGAGATAACAAGCCTTCTAATAGAAAGGGAATCTATGCAGACCAACACTGAGAAACAGCAAAGAAAAACCTCCTAGAAAAATCTCATGTTACTCGTGTCACATACTCCACATGTTAAGTCATCCAGTCATATGCTCACAAACGTGCAAAACACATGCATCATATATGGTGCAGTATGAGATGGCTGGCTTGTTGGTAAGGTAGGTGACTGAATCCTCAGTGTTTCATGTGACCTGTACTATTCATTGTAACAGCAATCACGTCATTACATGTGTCAGGTGATAGCAGTTACCTGCTCAAATTGTCCTGACTCGGCAGAAAAACAGATACAGTTGTGCCCATAAGTTTACATACCCCGGTAGAATATGTAAGATGTGTAACATACTTTAAAGAAAAGATGGCTGATTAGGAAAGACACATTTCATTTACTTTTAATGGAATTCAAATTAAATTGTAAGGCATCACAGAATAGCATAACCTTTGACACATACAGTCATGGCCAAAATTATTGGCACCCCTGGAATTTTCCCAGAAAATTATTGCAATTACAAATGTTTTTGTATATACATGTTTATTTCCTTTATGTGCATTGGAACAACACAAAAAAAGAGAAAAAAAGCCAAATCTGACATCATGTCACACAGAACTCCAAAAATGAGCCAGACAAAGTTATTGGCACATTTTCAAAATTGTGGATAAATCGTTTTATTTCAATCATATGATTCTCGTTTGAACTCACCTGTGGCAAGAAACAGGTGCTGGCACACCTGAAGCCAGTTAAAATGGAGAAAAGTTGACTCAACCTTTCTGTTGTGTGTCTGAGTGTGCCACACTAAGCATGGAGAACAGAAAGAACAGCAGAGAATTGTCTGAGGACTTGAGAACAAAAATTGTGGAAAAATATCAACAATCTCAAGGCTACAAGTCCATCTCCAGAGATCTTCATGTTCCTTTGTCCACTGTGCGCAACATAATCAATAAATTCACAACACATGGCACTGTAGCTAATCTCCTTGGACGTGGACGGAAGAGAAAAATTGATAAAAGACTGCAACAAAGGATAGTCTGAATGGTGGATAAACAGCCCCAATCAACTTCAAAACATATTCAAGCTGTTCTGCAGACTCAGGGTGCAACAGTGTCAGCTCGATCCATCCGTCGACATCTGAATGAAATGAAACGCTATGGCAGGAGAGCCAGGAGGACCCCACTGCTGACACAGAAACATGAAAAAGCCTGACTGGAGTTTGCCAAAATGTACTTGAGGAAGCCAAAATCCTTCTGGGAGAACATCTTGTGGACAGATGAGACCAAGGTAGAGTTTTTTGGTAAAGCTCATCATGCTACTGTTTACAGAAAACGGAATGAGGCCTACGAAGAAAAGAACACAGTACCTACAGTCAAACATGGTGGAGGTTCTAAGATGTTTTGGGGATGTTTTGCTGCCTCTGGCACTGGATGCCTTGACTGTGTGCAAGGCATAATGAAATCTGAAGACTACCAAAAGATATTGGAGCGCAATGTAGGGCCCAGTGTCAGAAAGCTGGGTCTGCGTCAGATGTCATGGGTGATCCAACAGGACAATGACCCCAAACGTACCTCTAAAAGCACTCAGAAATGGTTGAAGACAAAGCGCTGGAGAGTTCTGAAGTGGCCAGCAATGAGTCCGGATCTAAATCCGATTGAACACTTATGGAGAGATCTCAAAATTGCTGTTGGGAGAAGGAGCCCTTCAAATCTGAGAAACCTTGAGC
Organism: Erpetoichthys calabaricus; assembly: GCF_900747795.2. Classification (NCBI taxonomy): domain Eukaryota; kingdom Metazoa; phylum Chordata; class Cladistia; order Polypteriformes; family Polypteridae; genus Erpetoichthys; species Erpetoichthys calabaricus. The sequence goes on along the minus strand of NC_041400.2, from coordinate 32,178,748 downwards.
AGTTTGCAGAAGAAGAGTGGTCAGAAATTCCAGTTGAGAGGTGTAACAAGCTTGTTGATGGTTATAGAAAGCATTTGATTTCAGTTATTTTTTCCAAAATGCGTGCAACCAAATATTAAGTAGAGGGTGCCAATAATTTTGTCCAGCCCGGTTTTTGAGTTTTGTGTGAAATGATGTCAGATTTGGCTTTTTTTCTCTGTTTTTTTGTGTTGTTCTAATGTATATAAAGGAAATAAACGTGTATACCAAAACATTTGTAATTGCAACAATTTTCTGAGAGAAATGGTGCATTTTCAAGGAAAATTCCAGGGGTGCCGATAATTTCGGCCATGACTGCAGTAATAAGGAAAATAATGAGATAGATAGATAGATAGATAGATAGATAGATAGATAGATAGATAGATAGATAGATAGATAGATAGATAGATAGATAGATAGATAGATAGATAGATAGATAGATACTTTATTAATCCCAGGGGGAAATTCATATACTCCAGCAGCAAAAATATTAAATTAAAGAGTAATAAAAAATGCAGGTAAAAAACAGACAATAACTTGAATAATGTTCAACGTTTACCCCCTCTGGTGGAATTGAAGAGTCGCATAGTTTGGGGGAGGAATGATCTTCTCAGTCTGTCAGTGGAGCAGGACAGTGACAGCAGTCTGTCGCTGAAACTGCTCCTCTGTCTGGAGATGACACTGTTTAGTGGATGCAGTGGATTCTCCATAATTGATAGGAGCCTGCTGAGTGCCCGTTGCTCTGTTACGGATGTCAAACCGTCCAGCTCTCTGCCAACAATAGAGCCTGCCTTCCTCACCAGTTTGTCTAGGCGTGAGGCATCCTTCTTCTTAATGCTGCCTCCCCAGCACACCACTGTGTAGAAGAGGGCACTCGCCACAACCATCTGATAGAACATCTGCAGCATCTTACTGCAGATGTTGAAGGATGCCAGTCTTCTAAGGAAGTACAGGCGGCTCTGTCCTTTCTTGCACAGAGAATCAGTATTGGCAGTCCAGTCCAATTTATCGTTCAGCTGCACTCCCAGGTATTTATAAGTCTGCACCCTCTGCACACAGTCACCTCTGATGATCACGGGGTCCATGAGGGGCCTGGGTCTCCTAAAATCCACCACCAGTTCCTTGGTTTTGCTGGTGTTCAGTTGTAGGTGGTTTAAGTCGCACCATTTAACAAAGTCCTTGATGAGGTTTCTATACTCCTCCTCCTGCCCACTCCTGATGCAGCCCACGATAGCAGTGTTGTCAGCAAACTTTTGCACATGGCGGGACTCCGAGTTATATTGGAAGTCCGATGTATATAGGCTGAACAGGACCGGAGAAAGTACAGTCCCCTGCGGCGCTCCTGTGTTGCTGACCACAATGTCAGATCTGCAATTCCCGAGACGCACATACTGAGGTCTGTCTTTAAGATAGTCCACGATCCATGCCACCAGGTATGAATCTACTCCCATCTCTGTCAGCTTGTCCCTAAGGAGCAGAGGTTGGATGGTGTTGAAGGCGCTAGAGAAGTCTAGAAACATAATTCTTACAGCGCCACTGCCTCTGTCCAAGTGGGAGAGGGATCGATGTAGCATATAGATGATGGCATCTTCCGCTCCCACCTTCTCCTGGTATGCAAACTGCAGAGGGTCGAGGGCATGTTGGACCTGTGGCCTCAGGTGGTGAAGCAGCAGCCGCTTCATGGTCTTCATCACATGTGATGTTAGAGCGACAGGCCGGTAGTCATTCAGCTCACCAGGACGTGATACCTTTGGGACTGGGATGATGCAAGATGTTTTCCAAAGCCTCGGGACTTTCCCCTGTTCCAGGCTCAGGTTGAAGATGCGCTGTAGGGGACCCCCCAGCTCTGATGCACAGACCTTCAGCAGTCGTGGCGATACTCCATCTGGACCTGCTGCTTTGCTGGCACGAAGTTTCCTCAGCTCTCTGCTCACTTGCGCTGCTGTAATTGTGGGTGGGGATGTCTCTCCTATGTTGGTATCAGCAGAAGGATGTGTAGAGAGTGCAGTACTCTGAGGTGAGAGTGGGTTAGGGTGGTCAAACCTGTTAAAGAAGATGTTCATTTGGTTTGCTCTCTTCACGTCTCTCTCGATGGTGGTACCCCGCTTCGAGCTGCAGCCAGAGATGTTCCATGTTCAAAAGTTTGCATACCCTTAGTTCTTAATATTCTGTATTTCCCCCTTTAGCATCAATGATGGAGCCTTTTGTGGTAGTTGTAGATGAGGCCGTTGATTTTCTCAGATGGAAGAGCTGCCCATTCTTCTTGGCAAAAAGCCTCCAGGTCCCGTAAAATTCTTGAGTTGTCTTGCATGAACTGCATGTTTGAGATCTCTCCAAAGTGGTTCAATGAAATTGAGGTCTGGAGACTGTGTTGGTCACTCCAGCACCTTCACATTTCTCTTCTGAAGGGTCCCATGCACAGCTTTTATGGCTTCCATAGCAGAAAAGGGCTATCAGACCTCAAATTTCAGTCCTACGATAGTGCCTTACACCTTTCCAAGACTCCCAGGATACAGAGGAGAGGCGCTATAATGCAGCACATAATCTTGAGCTCTCAGCTGTGAATCACAGCTATTTATACTGAAATGCACACGGTGGGGTCTCGACATGTCATGTAGGAGCTGCTCTAGCAGCCAATGAAGTTCTGCATCATCGTTATTGCATATGCATGAGGTTGATTAGCATGCTCTATATATGGATGTTTCAGAACGGTCTACACGTACGCTTATTTTGATTGCGATTTATAAACAGTAAATTGCATAGGAAGTGCATATGCCAGGTTTGATAAATCTGATTTTTTTTTGACATACACATTTTCCTTTTTTTGGTGTGCTCATATCTACTCTCTATATACTGTATAAAATCCTAAGCCTAAAAGTGCAATGATTTTATGTGATGTTTTTATGTCATGTTTTTTGTCACGCTTTAAATCAGGCTTATTTTAAAACCTACATATATATGTTTGGTATCATTCTTTTCAGAATTTATCGAACTTTAATATGGTGTTGTTAGATTTTCAGATTCTTATTCCGTTTTTAAATTATAAACTAAAAAATATCAAGAACTCACATCCCACAAGACGAGACTTTGTGCCCAAAGATTTAACAACACCCGGGGTTGGAAATAAAAGACAAAGAGTAGGACAGCTGCTGTACAGGCTTTTAAATGTCTGAAGCACCGCGCAAGATGCAGATCATGTGGCACAGCAGCAGCAAGCCAGCAGCTGATCAAGCAAAACTGTATTTGTTTCCCATTGTATCACCATTTAAGAGGGGGTTTTGGAGGAGCGACCGCGTCTCCTTGGGTGTGTTCAGTCCTCTCTTTACAACACGAGTGGCAGAGACATGAAGTGGTTGGCGCGTAGCGCAGGCCAGGGAGGTTGGTGAGGGAAGCAAGCAGGGGGCAAACCCCCTACTTTTTATATAAAGTTTTATAAATGATGCCCCACACATTCTCATATGGAGTGTTTTCTTCCATACAGTCTTGTAAATAAACGAAGTAAAAAGTTGGAAACCATTGCAATCCTGGATTTTAAAAGTAAAAGGGATTAGGATCTTTCTATCCCTACTTGATTCCCCTTGGCAGCATGTGGTGCTATTCAAAGACGTTTACGAATTGAAGCTCTTGTAAAATCAACATAAAGCCATGCCTACATTCCTACTAAAAAATCTGGGATTAATGAACTAACTGTAATGACACCAAAGTTCCTCCAACTCATCCTAAATTAAATTAACCCACTGGCCTTGATCGGATACCAAACCATAGATCGTGGTAAAGGGACTTTGCTAAAATACCTTTTGAAATGTGGTGTACTATGGCCTTCAAATATTCATCGCTCTGCCAGTTTCATATTATTGTACAGTATGTAAGACATGTGAACTAATGCCAGACATACTTGTGATTAGTGGGCATTACCCCTTACTTCACACTCCTACACACAAATGCAAGTGACAACAGAAACATCAGAAAATAAGACCAATCGCAAATGACTCACAACCATTTACCAATAAACTAAATGTTGTGTTTGTGTCAATGTGATAGCCAGATATTTCTTAAAAATGTCTTCAATATTTCTTACAAATTGACATGACCAGTCCCAAAGGTATCACGTCCTAATGAGCTGAATGACTTCCAGCCTGTTGCTCTGACATCACATGTGATGAAGACCATGGAGAGGCTGCTGCTTCACCACCTGAGGCCACAGGTTCAACATGCCCTCGACACTCTGCAGTTTGCATATCAGGAGAAGGTGGGAGCAGAGGATGCCATCATCTATATGCTACACCGATCCCTCTCCTACTTGGACAGAGGAAGTGGTGCTGTAAGAATTATGTTTCTAGACTTCTCTAGCGCCTTCAACACCATCCAAGCTCTGCTCCTTAGGGACAAGCTGACAGAGATGGGAGTAGATTCATACCTGGTGGCATGGATCGTGGACTATCTTAAAGACAGACCTCAGTATGTGCGTCTCGGGAACTGCAGGTCTGACATTGTGGTCAGCAACACAGGAGCGCCACAGGGGACTGTACTTTCTCCGGTCCTGTTCAGCCTATATACATCAGACTTCAATACAACTCGGAGTCCTGCCATTTGCAAAAGTTCGCTGACGACACTGCTATCATGGGCTGCATCAGGAGTGAGCAGGAGGAGGAGTATAGGGGCCTAATCAAGGACTTTGTTAAATGGTGCGACTCAAACCACCTACAACTGAACACCAGCAAAACCAAGGAGCTGGTGGTGGATTTTAGGCGGCCCAGACCCCTCATGGACCCCGTGATCATCAGAGGTGACTGTGTGCAGATGGTGCAGACCTATAAATACCTGGGAGTGCAGCTGGATGATAAATTAGACTGGTCTGCCAATACTGATACTCTGTGTAAGAAAGGACAGAGCCGGTTATACTTCCTTAGAAGGCTGGCATCCTTCAACATCTGCAATAAGATGCTGCAGATGTTCTATCAGATGGTTGTGGCAAGTGCCCTCTTCTACGCGGTGGTGTGCTGGGGACAAACTGGTGAGGAAGGTAGGCTCTATTGTTGGCATGGAGCTGGACAGCTTGACATCTGTGGCAGAGCGACGGGCGCTGAGCAGACTCCTGTCAATCATGGAGAATCCACTGCATCCACTAAACAGTGTCATCTCCAGACAGAGGAGCAGCTTCAGTGACAGACTGCTGTCAATGTCCTGCTCCACTGACAGACTGAGGAGATTGTTCCTCCCCCAAACTATGTGACACTTCAGTTCCACCCAGGGGGGTAAACGTTAACATTATACAAAGTTAACGTTAACATTATACAAAGTTATTGTCTGTTTTTACCTGCATTATTATCAATCTTTAATTTAATATTGTTTTTTTGTATAAGTATGCTGCTGCTGGAGTATGTGAATTTCCCCTTGGGGTTAATAAAGTATCTATCTATCTATCTATCTATCTATCTATCTATCTATCTATCTATCTATCTATCTATCTATCTATCTATCTATCTATCTATCTATCTATCTATCTATCTATCTATGACCATTTATGTACAACCTTGTTTGCATCTTGCATGCATTTCCTCTTAATTTGCACTTTCTAGATAAGGAAGGCACATGGGTTCATGTCATCTTTCTGGTTTGTGACAGTCTATAGTTAAATGTGACCTACGTGAAATGAGGATGAGTCACTAGCTCCTTCGTGTGCACTTTGAAGTTGTGAGGATCTATAAATAAAGTGTCATTTACTTGATCTATAGAAAATAATCTGTACAGCCAGCTGCTTGTTGAGGTCACAACTAGCAGCACTTTGAGTTACTCTGTATTTTGTATGGTTTGACATTTTAACAGTGATGTCTATTACTTTAAAAGAAACGTACAACTGCAAAATGTCTCTTTGGGTAATCCATTATGATTAAATTAAGGTATGTCAATGGGAGTCCAGGTGCGAAGCTAAACTTGTGCAGGTTATATAGGATGTCTTCTAAGTCTCTGGAACAAAAATGAGCCTGTTAAAAAGTTAGTCTGATGTCCTACAATTTTCAGACTTAGCAAGTTGGAGGCAGTCGTTGTGGTGTAGCGGGTCCTCTGCTCAAGTTTACAGGGGCACTTTTTAAATAAATACAGGTAGTCCCCAGGTTACGGACATCCGACCTACAACTTACGAACTAGGATGCAGCTGCGACGTATGCGCCTCAGTAACTGCCGCTCCATCATCTTCGGCCTGGGGACACTGAAAGCGGTGGCTGGAGGGGGGTGATTTCGCTGCTCGCGTAGTGTAGTGTTCCTTGGGCGTCTCCCGGTGGCAAGCGGGGACCCGTGGTCCATAGTCACCAGGGCCACAGCTATCACTCGTGTGCAGGATGATGGTTCGCTGCCTGCCCACTACGCCGTCGCAGCTACTGCTTCTGACTGGATGCAGGCTGGATGGAGTTGAAGGGCGCGTTTCACTGCCCGCCCAGCACACACGGCTGGTAATGCTGCAAGCGTTGACCCGGTTGTGGCTGAACGGGGCGGCAGGGGTAGCATTGTAGTGTGCCTCTAATGGCTGCCTGATTGAATTGGGGTTGGGCGATTCACTACCCGCCTTTGGCCACACCGTGTTCGTTCTCGGTGGTCAGACAGTGTAGGTAGCATACTGCAGTGGAGGTGACTGTGAGGTGGGCTGGTGATGGAACACCCCCCACCCCCCCCCGACCCCCTCCCCTCATTAAAGTAATGTACCTGTTCCGACTTACATACAAATTCAACTTAAGTACAAACCTACAGTCCCTATCTCGTACGTAACCCAGGGACTGCCTGTAATCGCCGCACTCGCGGCTTTTTGAGGGGGCGTGGTGTGTGTGGCGGATCAGTTCCCGGGGAATTCGTGATGCGGGCGAACCTCACTTAAGTACACAGGTGAGGAGTTGCCCGCATCCGTAATTGTTTCCGGGAGCTGCTGATTGCCACAGCTGATCCACGTCCCCGTGATATATACTGTACAAGCGTGAGACGGCTAGTAGGGGTGAAAAAGAAAAGAAAGAGACGGAGGTTGCAGGGAAGAAGGCAGCAGGAAGCAGGGAGAGGATAGCTGGTGCGAGAGAGAGCGAGAGAGAGCAGGCTTGATGGAGCAAAGGAAGGCAGCTGGGAGGTGAGCCCCTGCAGAGAAGTGTATGGCCGACATTCGATGGGGATGAAGAAAGCGGTCACTCCAGCTGAGTGATCACGGAGCTGGAGTAACTGGTATTGAAGACGACTGGCCGTCGAAAGGCAGCAGCAGTCGTAGAGGCTTTGGGCTGGTTTAGCCCCAGAGTGAGCGCCCTGGCCGCTGGGGAAAGAACCCAAGTCTCGGTCCGGATGGAGCCCGATGTAGCCAGGGATCGGAGGGCTACCGGACCAGTATGGAAGGCAGCTGCACCTGCCCCTGTTGCGAAGTCCAATAGGAGAAGCAGGGGAGCCGCCAGGTAGAAAGAAGAAGGCACCGTGCTTTGGATTTTAAGAGACTGCTTCCAGCCATTGTTTTAACCTCGTTGTTTTAAAAGATATTTTTCTTTTGGATTTTAACCTCCACCTTTCACCTGTTTTAATGGATTATTTATTTGAAGACTATTGAATACACTGCACTATTTATTTGGACACTGTTTTGATTTTTGTTGTTTTTAATAAAAGCACTTTTGCACTTTTTGCACCATCTGCTTGCTTTGTTGTGCCTCACTGCCAAGCTCATTGGTGACATTACCGACAGTGTCTAGATCAGGGCTCCTGAAGGGACGATGGGAGCGTGGAGCGAACCCGCATTGTCACAGTCGGATAATGAGACATGCCCAGCGACTCACTCTAATTAGACCACAAAACTGCCCCAAGAAAATCAAAGTCTTTAGTCACTGAGCTGAGAGCTGACAACCAATGAATGCTCATTCAGAACTACAAGGCATACAGTTAGGTCCATAAATATTTGGACAGAGACAACTTTTTTCTAATTTTGGTTCTGTACATTACCACAATGAATTTGAAATGAAACAACTCAGATGCAGTTGAAGTGGAGACTTTCAGCTTTAATTCAGTGGGGTGAACAAAACGATTGCATAAAAATGTGAGGCAACTAAAGCATTTTTTTAACACAATCCCTTCATTTCAGGGGCTCAAAAGTAATTGGACAATTGACTCAAAGGCTATTTCATGGGCAGGTGTGGGCAAGTCCGTCATTATGTCATTATCAATTAAGCAGATAAAAGGCCTGGAGTTGATTTGAGGTGAGGTGCTTGCATGTGGAAGATTTTGCTGTGAACAGACAACATGCGGTCAAAGGAGCTCTCCATGCAGGTGAAAGAAGCCATCCTTAAGCTGCGAAAACAGAAAAAACCCATCCGAGAAATTGCTACAATATTACGAGTGGCAAAATCTACAGTTTGGTACATCCTGAGAAAGAAAGCAAGCACTGGTGAACTCGGCAACGCAAAAAGACCTGGACGTCCACGGAAGACAACAGTGGTGGATGATCGCAGAATCATTTCCATAGTGAAGAGAAACACTTTCATAACAGCCAACCAAGTGAACAACACTCTCCAGGGGTAGGCGTATCGATATCCAAGTCTACCATAAAGAGAAGACTGCATGAAAGTAAATACAGAGGGTGCACTGCAAGGTGCAAGCCACTCATAAGCCTCAAGAATAGAAAGGCTAGATTGGACTTTGCTAAAGAACATCTAAAAAAGCCAGCACAGTTCTGGAAAAACATTTTTTGGACAGATGAAACCAAGATCAACCTTCACCAGAATGATGGCAAGAAAAAAGTATGGAGAAGGCGTGGAACAGCTCATTATCCAAAGCATACCACATCATCTGTAAAACACGGTGGAGGCAGTGTGATGGCTTGGGCGTATATGGCTGCCAGTGGCACTGGGACACTAGTGTTTATTGATGATGTGACACAGGACAGAAGCAGCAGAATGAATTCTGAGGTGTTCAGAGACATGCTGACTGCTCAAATCCAGCTAAATGCAGTCAAATTGATTGGGCGGCGTTTCATGATACAGATGGACAATGAACCAAAACATACAGCCAAAGCAACCCAGGAGTTTATTAAAGCAAAGAAGTGGAAAATTTTTGAATGGCCAAGTCAGTCACCTGATCTTAACCCAATTGAGCATGCATTTCACTTGTTGAAGACTAAACTTCAGACAGAAAGGCCCACAAACAAACAGCAACTGAAAGCCGCTGCAGTAAAGGCCTGGCAGAGCATTAAAAAGGAGGAAACCCAGCATCTGGTGATGTCCATGAGTTCAAGACTTCAGGCTGTCATTGCCAGCAAAGGGTTTTCAACCAAGTATTAGAAATGAACATTTTATTTCCAGTTATTTAATTTGTCCAATTATTTTTGAGCCCCTGAAATGAATGGATTGTGTTAAAAAAATGCTTTAGTTGCCTCACATTTTTATGCAATCGTTTTGTTCACCCCACTGAATTAAAGCTGAAAGTCTGCACTTCAACTGCATCTGAGTTGTTTCATTTAAAATTCATTGTGGTAATGTACAGAACCAAAAATCAGAAAAAAGTTGTCTCTATCCAAAGATTTATGGACCTAACTGTATAAGCAGCAATAAGAAATAGGAACACAGGGGCTTTGGGCCTCACAGACAGAAGTGAAGCTCATCTGTCTGCAGTCTCCTGTTTTGCATGCAATGACAGAATGGAAAAAAGAAAAAAAAAGAAAGGGCAGAGATCACAGTTCAATTTGCCACAACTGATAACCCTTCTTACTGCACCGGCTCCATCACGCAGCACATTATTGACTTTCACAAAAAGGGACACGAGCATGACTGTGCTGAAATGTTGACACACAGTCATTAAATGCGACATAGCCAGTGATTTTCAGTCATTTAAATTTACATGATCTGGCAACGAGAGCAGTCAGCAAGTCTGATATACCCAACAAATAGAAGTTGTGTAATGTGCATTGGCGTAAAAGCAACAAAACTCACTTGAAATAGGAAGACACTTGTTTAGCTCAACTGGCAAAGGGTCTTCTTTTTAAGCTCCAAGTGTAGGAAAGGAGACAAATGGTACACCAATCTGTACCAGAGGAGACTGGGTACTTATTTATTAAATATTTACTTTTTTGATATTGAGTTCTTCAACACATCAGAAAATTAACATCTTATAAAAAATAAATGTACACTTTGTTATAAGTAAGTGGAATTTAAAGGAGCATCCTCATTGGATAAAGGTACATTAAAATTCTGCATGGTATCATTGGGCACTTCTGTTATATGGAATCCATCATCATGGAATGATAACAATTAATGTGGCAGCTTGGTGCTTCTGTCCCAGGAATTTTCCAATCAGAATCATATGGGAACATTTATCCAAGTTTTTATTGGGTATCTCGCATTCCTCTTCTATAATGAGTCTGCACCCTGCTGTGAAGGCAGACAGTGAATTCTGTTTGTTAACACCAGTCACTGTGTCTTAACAAAGTGTCCCAATAAATGTGGAAGGAATTCTTTTACTAGTTTTTTCTTCACTTGCACAAAATTTTAGGAAATGTACATCCCATAACTGGGCTTGCCCTTTTAATTAGCTTGTTGATTCAGTGGGCAACTCTTGAAGTGATATGATTTTATACCAAATTACAAAGAAATAAAAACAAGTTTTGTCATAATGTTACAAAACGAAAGGTTACTGGATGAGATCTATCGACTTCAAGGCGACCACTTAATAAATGACTGATTTGTATCAGATGGCACAGTGGCACTCCTTCTTCATGGAGTGACATGTTTCAGCCAGGCTGTGTTCCTTGTCTTATGTTTATTTTCCTTTGTTCTGTTTTCTTCCTATTTCTCATATGTTTATTATGTTTGCGTTATTTTACTATCCAGTATTCTACCTAATTATTATTTACTATGTTTTACATGTTCTGCTGTTTCCCTTGTGTTTTGAGGCACAGCCACCCTGACATCACCGGTGAAGGACCACCCTTAACCTTTTACACTGAGAGGCTGAGGAGTGGGTGCTTCAGTCGCTCACTGATTGACATTCCCAAATGTGAGTATTGATTTATGGATTTTGGATATGTTTGCTTGTTTTTTGGTTTAGAATGTTGCTTTGGATATTTGGCACTAGTTTCTTTTGTCTTTTCGCCTCATTTTTCATCCTTTTTGAATTCTAATAAATATTTCTTCATTGTTAAAGATTTTGGTGTTGGACTTATTTCATCTAGTCAGAAGCTATACAGTTCCTCTCCCTAGAGGAGCATGCTTGTGTATTCTTTGTCATTTTTGAGCTATTTTTGATTTATTTTTAAGTTTTGAAGGCAAAACCCCTTTTAGGTCCATGCAGTCATTAGAGTTTAAGTTCAGGCTGCCTGGAGCGAGGCCTATTTCTGGGCAGGGCAGAGAAGGCCCTGGTCTAGTTTATGGATCTTTTTTGAGTAATCACATTCATTTGCTATTTGGTGTGCACTTGAATCACAGCACTAAGTTAGAATTCTACTCTTGGTTGGGGGTCAATATGGAGTTTGTACATTCTCTCTTTGTCTGGCCAGGTTTTTTCTCTCACACTCCTTGCAGGTTAAGTTAATTGGCAATTTTGAAACTGAGAACAAAGGTGTGTGTGTGTGTGAATGAACACTGTGATGGACTGTGTCCCGGTCCAGGTCTGTTTCCTGCCCAGTGCTGCCATGATTTCTGGCCCCCTGTAACCTGAAACTGGATTAAACAGTTTTGAGAATGTTGTGTTTTCATCACAAATGCCATAACAATGCATGTTATGATACTTAACAACACCTAGTGCAATTCTATAGTCACTTGAAAGAGTTTGCTGTTCATCATGCTGATCACTGGGAACAAAGTGACTTCAGGAAATGACCTGCAAGCTACAAGAGCAAGGTGCTGAATTGTTGTTGTTCCATAAAGTTAATGCTGCAAATGAAAGCAATTTCAACTATGGCCTGATTGATTTTCATGTCACAAGTAAGTGGTTAAGTATCCCTTAATCAGAATCTCAGATATCAGGATGGATTGCAGCACATTTTAAGCATGCCTTTCTTGACAGCACAGGAAGCCAGCGGCGCTTTAACAAAACATTGGAAGGGTGCCAGTATCTTCAACTAAAAGGAGAATTAGGACAGAAAAGAGAACAAATAACTAAATGTTGCTTAAGCAACTGATGAGATTTGCTGCCTGTAGGAGTGTGTTTAGCTCAGGATTTAGACTGCAATTGAGACAAAAAGCCTCTAAAAGACCCTAGAATATCAACAAGAAAAGAGACATGAGGCAATATTAAAGTCAGTTCAACACTGGGGGGTCTAACTGTATCCCCACCGATGAGGAGTTTGGCATCACTGACCTCCATGTGGTAAATTTCCAGTTCTCCTTACCCAGGAAGAAAAAGTCAGAAGTGTTTCTTGCATTGCCTTCAGTCTGTTCTGCTGTTAGCTGTGGCACCAACTCATTTTTAGAGCCTGTAACCGAAATAAACTACATCTCATTCCAAATGTTTGAATCTAAGCTGCCATATAAGCTGTTCTCTCTTCTTCTTCCTCTCTTATTCTTCATTCAAAAAATGACAGAAGCTGCATATTTACATTTATAAGAAATGTTTGTGTTTTTGCCAATACTTGAAATGTTTCATCCTCATTTGTTGCTTTTCTGAACTTCACTTCTTTTTGTGTCCTAATAAAGTGTCAGTTAACAATAAGTGGATTAGACACCTGGGCAACCAACGCTGAGTGTTGAAAGTTACTTCAGTGCCAGATTCGTAAATAAATAATAAATCCAGGATAAATACATTAAATTATCCCAATATCACATATACTAACACTTGCTAAAAACAACTATAATTTTTGTAATTTGTGAATGGACCCTAAAGAACAGAAATCGGTAACTATTAGTTTGTGTAAGTAGAGGCAGGAGTTCAACTACAAGCACAATTAGTTGGAACAAAAACCTGCAGCTACGGGGTCCCTCAGTGCTGAACTTGAAGAACCTCTGGCTTAGATCATCTGCCATTTCACCTGCCATTTTAGCAGATACTTATACTTTTAAAAAGGTGGATTCACAGTTTTTTTATGGAATAATCAAATGTTCTGTCTCCATGCGTTTTAATAAATGAGTTCATCGTTTTTGGGTTTTAGGCTGTGTTAGTGTAATATAAGTAAAAAAAAAATCAATCAGTTTTGAATTCATGTAGTCCTGACTCATTTTCTGGTCACAGTGTACACCTCAGATTGTAAATATAGCACCAGGTTACATCACTTGCAGAAATTTTTAGATGCTTCTACATTAATGGTGTGTACAGTATTGACAAGGGGTATGAGACAGAATGTAGGAGTCAAGTGGAAAATTACTTTTTCTTGGGGCAAAGAGATTTGCCTGTTAAACTTAACACCAGCAAAGTGAAGGAACTGATCATTGACTTTCACTGCACAAACAGTCTCAATGCCTGGTCACAATTCAGGGAATGTATGTAGAGATGCTGCACTGCTGCAAGTACTTGGGGGTCTACATCAATGACAAGCTGGAGTGGTCTAGTAACACAGAGGAATTCCATAAGTAAGGGCAGAGCAGAATCTCTTCTCTAAGGGGACTGCATTGTTTTAATGTGGGTAAAGATATTGTTGATATGTTCTAGAACTCTGTGGTGGCCATTGTAATTTTCTATGCTGTGTTGTGCTGGGGCGCTAACATTAGTTCAAGAGGCCCACCAATTACACCAAATAACAAGCTGGTTTAACAAGGCAGGTTCATCATGGGATACACTCTGGACTTGCTGGAGGTGGTAGTGGAGGAGAGAAAGAAAACCAAACTGATGACCATGAACGTCATACATCCAAAACCATACATTTGAACACAATTGAATGACGTTCAACTTTTCCCGATAATAATATTTTGAAGAGTTCTTTTTTTATTATTACCACGCTTATTTTAACTTCACCTGTTTGTTGTCTGGTTCAAATCTTGTAATCGATATTTAACCCACTTCCTATTGTCCAAATAACTTGAACTTTTGCACATTTGCTCACTTCTGATGACAATACATGAATCAATAATCAGTTTCACTAATTGATCAATTAATCCATGTTAAGAAATGAAATTTTCATATGAAGAATAGTTAAAGATTTCACCAATAGATGGCGCTAGTAACAAATAGAAATATTAAAGGAAGTGTTAAAATATTGATTACAAAATTATACTGAAACAAACCTAAGACTAAAAAGTTGAACATAATATATATACAGTATATCTCTTATATATATCTAATATATATCTAATATATATATATATATATATATATGGTTGAAAATAGTTTACTGTCAAATAAATGCAAACTATTTTCAACCATTCTATGATCTGCTCCTCACAAACTGAGGGCACCGTGGCGGATGTTAGCAGATTGCTGGCCAACCACAAGCGTTACCTGGTAGGTAACCACCCATACAATCAGATTGTGACACAGACTACGAATGCCATGAATATATATATATATATATATATATATATATATATATATATACATATATATATATATAATCTTCCATATGCATATAAATACTTTTTAAAAACCATGCTTATATTAAGTTAAAAAGTGTACTAAAAAGTAAAAAATAAGTCTCTCATACTTCACTCGTATAATAAAAGCGTGGGCGCTTTTCATCAATCAACATTCAAAAAACACTTCTTAAAATCTTAGCAAAAGATTGATTGATTTCACGAGTGATTTGTTTTATGAGTGAAGAAGATTAACCTCAACTTGATAAGTCACAGTACTGCAGCAACATATGGCACCCCTATCTACCTGGAGAGGTATGATGATCTGAGAGGAAAAGAAGACAAAATTACAGTAGAAAGAAAGAAAGAAAGAAAGAAAGAAAGAAAGAAAGAAAGAAAGAAAGAACAGGGGACGGTTCTTCCCTGATGCTGAAGCGGCTACTGGCAGTGCATTTGTCTTCCTTACAGGAAACCCTTCTAGTACCACTTCCTTTTATAATCATCACTTGTCGGTTCTTTTAGAACAAGATTAGCTCAATAGTTTCAATACTGTGTTTGAAGTACAAGACATCGATCCAATCAAATGTCTGTGGGAGCTCAGAAACAGTTATATTTCTCAGTGGAACCTAAAAGGAAAAGACTGAGCCATGGAGCTCTTCCAACCTTGTATCTTGGTTTCAAACATCAGTTAGACTTTCTTTCCATGTCACTGCATTACTTAACAAATCTAACCAGATTTACCTCCAGCAAGACACAATCAATGGTGCATTCGAACAGCAAATGATGTTTTGTGTAGTGCAATAACGTGGTTAAAATATCTGCTTCATCTGCACATATATGCAATAGTCAACTTCTCTCCCAATCTGTCTCTGTCTTGTGAATTAAAACATAAACAACGTCTGTCTGTATGTCCTTCAATGCCTGAGAAGTTCAATTTTTTACCACTGGTCATGACACTGACAGAGGTTACATTTCGGTGCGGCTTCTGCACATCCAGGTTCCCGTTCTCTTTCCATTGCTGTCTTTTGTCCACTTCATCAGCAAGAGAGTTGGTCTGTGACCTGGTACTATCTGTTAACGTGTACAATTTTAAAACTTTTAGATGACTTCGCTCATGTTATCTTTAATGTCTAAATTATACTTTGAGTGAAAGAATATGAAATCATCATTGAATGTGCTTACACATGAGAACCGGTGGGTGTATGGGGGTGTCTTTTCTTTTATTCTGAGTTGGCAATGACTCGGTTATTTCTACATAGCATTTTTTCTCAGACAAGCAGGCATACAGCTGAGAAGCAGCATGATGTGGTGTTAGAAGTCCTGCTAAACTTTTTCACCTTATTTGGGAAATATGACAAGGAGAACATTAACAAAGTGAAAACCCCACACAACTGTATTAAAATTTCATCCTACAACCTTTAATGTGAGGATGTGACTGACTAAAGTAGTGGAGGACGTGAGGCCCAAGGTGGAGCATCATCGCAGTGCCTACTATCTTGTGATTCCCGCATGTTACTGGAACTCCATAAACATCTTGTAGAGTGCTTTGCTGTGATGCAGTGGGTTCTGTGTAATTGACTTGAAAGAACAGGAATACCAGGTTGTTGCATAGAAACAAATTGAAAGATAAACACAGTAATGGGTTTATCTATTAAGAAATAATATGCTGGACAGATGTTAAATAAAAGGGCTGGCAGGGGCCGCTGCCTCCAAAGTTCTGTTAAGAAGCACAATTGACACTCTATTGTGTTGCACAGACGATGATTTTCAAATAAGACCATGAGCTTGGTGTCTGACTAGTTTTAATAGAGTGCTACACATGTGCAGTACACAATGGAATACATGGGGGCCAATAATCCCACCTGCTTGCACTATAATTCTCATCTCCACAACCTCCCCTTCTATCCCACTCTGGACATGAAGCCAGTCTGTAACAGGATACACATACCAACAGGCCCATACACCATTAGAGTCTTATAGAGTACAGACAGCATAACTGCATATCTCTTGGATCTGTTAGGAAACTGTGCCATCAAGGAAAAACAGGAACATGCGAACAAGATGAAGATGAACAAACTCTCTTCAGTCATGTTAGCGCTGGGAGTGTTTCACAGGCAGACATGGGGACAAATCTATAGGTGTTGCACGGTCACTAACCACGTATCTATTTCAGTCCCTAACAGTTATGATTTGGGTTTGTGTTACATTTTTTTCTCATTTCAATAGTACCTAGGTTTTTGGGGCTGTAGAACTTAATTCTGGCATCACTTTTCTGATTGGAAATCAGTTTCTAATAATTACACATCTTTTATGCCATCTTTGTTTTTTTGGGCATCACTATTTTGAGTATTAGTTGCTATGGAGTTGCTATGCAGCAGCCCTCACAGATGCACAGTGCTGGTGTGTCACAGGATTAAAGGGCGGCAGCAGCATGCATTACATCTGAGTTTGTGGTTCAACCTAAAGTAAGTGCTGCATGATTGTACTTTTTATTCATAATTGGCTTTTTTTCTGGATTCAACTTTTATTTTTGGTTTAGTGTTTAGGATGATCGAAACCAAACACAGATTTTCAGTTATAACCTTTTGGCTTATATTTTTTTTGACATCACCTCTGTTATTCTAGACGTTTGCCCTTTCCTTTGCCAACAATTACACTAGAATGGAGGAGAAGCTGCCAGAAGATGCCTGATGTCTAGAGTCCCAAGGGTATTTAAACAATGAGTTCACTGGAAGTCTGCATTCATTATCAGACCAGCTTCTATGGAAGATGGAGCTCCAAGGCAAAGAAGATAAACCTTAATTACAGGTGGCAAATAACACCTGATTTGCTATTAGTTTTCTTTTTCTATGTCTTTTGTGACCCTATTTCCCCTTTTAGATTCTTTAAGTCCCATCTACAGTATAGCCCTTATAGGTTTACTCTTACCAGCCTGGCCACTGTCATGGGCTGAATGCTATTGTAGTTCAATATGTCCTCCTGCTTTCTCTTACATTCTATAAAACCAAGCAATTACAAAGTAATACCAGAACGAACAGGAGAGAGAGTTACATATTTACTCATGTATTATAGATGACATGCCCAAAATATAAGCAGAGTATACTGAGTGTGACAAAATTATGCAATCTGGATAACAGATTACCAGGTGGTTCTCTGTCTTAGTAAGTTGATTGGTTCCTGGTCCGACATGGCCTGCAATTCGCTGGGATTGAATGGTAGAAACAGACAGCATAGCCATCTGAGAGAGAGAGGGAGAGGAAAAGAGATTCTTTTTTAGCTTGGCTTCCATGATGTACCTCCCAGACCAATGGGATGTCGTAGTGCAGGGCCGACTCCCCAGATTCATTCTAATCCTGCTTAGGCATTTCACAGCTTCCATTCCATCTCATGCTTTCTTCCATGGGGGAAGAGCTCACAAGTTCTAGAATGTTTCTGTTTCCAATGTTAGAGCTCATACAAGCTGAAGCAATGCTTCTGATTTGTCCACAGAGGGATATAAGCTAACACCATTGTGAAAGCCATTATAAGTAGACCTCGCACTCAGTGGGGGGTTAAAGTTAAAGCCTGCAAAACCATTAAGTGTAACAGCAGGTCTTAGTCTTATTAGTTACTGTAAAAAGGCTGCCTTTTTCTTTCTTTCTTTTTAAGCAACTAATTCAAAGCCATTATGACATTATGATATGCAATAATCATAATGCTAGACATTACAAATAGGTAACTTGAACTAAATTTTCCGGAATTTTCAAATCTTCACTTATTCAGAAAGAAACTGATCGGTATATGGGCTTATGTGTGATCTCTTCTTTTTTGATGCCTTTCAGCTGTTCTAATCTAGTCGTATTAGTGATCATTGGTGGGTAGAGTAGCCAAATATTGTACTCAAGTAAGAGTAGTGTTACTTCAAAATAATATTACTCAAGTAGAAGTAAAAAGTAGTCATCCGAAAAATTACTCAAGTAAGAGTAAAAAAGTATTTGGTGTAAAGACTACTCAAGTACTGAGTAACTGTTTGATCATAATAAATGATTTATTTTTTAGAAATGTTGTAATAAGACAGACAAAAATATAAAATAATGTGCAAATTCTGCTATTTCCAAATAATAAACTAAAAAATTAGTAAAAATAAATAACATCTTTATAAAATAAAGATGTACAAATAACACAAAGTTCCAAATCTCAGTTTTTCACAACAAAGCTTTTGAAGCCAATACCTACAGTAGGTAACATGTATGTTTGAACAGTGCAAACTACTTACAGTGACAAGATATACTGTACACTGACAGTATAATATTGCATATTCACTTGCCCTCCAAATAGTACAGCTGATAGAAAATAACATTAAAACAAGGCACCTTGTGCACATACAAGACGTCTCACTTTACCTTGACTGTCTCTGTCTGTGCATGTTTGCTTAAAACCTGCTTGTTCTTCACTCAGCGAAGTGATGGTTAAGCTTCAGCAGGAGTTGGCTCTCATTTTTCATGTATTCTTTCTTTCCCTGTCTGCTGTCTGTGAGGAGTTTGTGCCGCTATGCCGCCACAGTTTGTGTGTGGTCATGTGACTGCATGGCTACGTCTAATTTGTGAAACGGAACCATGTGATTATTGTTGCTACGTCTGATTGGTGAAACGGAGTCTTGTGATTATTGTTGCTACGTCTGATTGGTGAAACAGTCTTGCAGATCCACTGGCGGCTTCTCTCTGGAAAAAATATAGTGTATATAATGAAAAAAAAGTAACAATTTGAGTGTTGCCCAATGTACCGGAGTAAGAGTAGCTATTCTTCACAAATGTACTCAAGTAAAAGTAAAAAGTATGGTGTAGTAAAACTACCCTTAGAAGTACATTTTTTTTAAAACGTTGCTCAAGTAAATGTAACGGAGTAAATGTAACTCGTTACTACCCACCTCTGTTAGTGATCCATGGAGTAGTGTTAGAGATAAACTGTACATTACAGTGTTTGAATATAGCGTTACAATTCTCTTCTGTGTTTAAGATATCACACACAGACAGCAAAGTGAAACAACAGTAAAAGAGCATTAACAAAGCAATGTTTCAAAAAACAATTTCAGTTTTGTGCAGCCCTTTAATTCAGTTAATTTCTCCTCTGCATATTTTCATTGCTCTATACGCTGATGCAAGAACCACTCTCACATTGAGTGGTAATTCAGTTTCGGGACACCAACTCTTTTTCTGCCTCCTTTGTTTTCTTTTACACTCTGCACATATAGCAAAAATGCAAAAATAAACCCAGACTGTCAGGACTAAGAAGCAAAAATACTAACCACATAATCAAACAATAAAATTCTGACATTATTTTCATGATGATTATTATTAGTGTTGTCTCTCTATTACATAAAAAAAATCCTGGGACGAGACGTGACTTTTTCAGAGAGATACTTTCAAGTCCCACGAGACAAGACTTTGTGCCAAGAGATTTAACCAAAGACAAACAGTAGATGACAAAGTAGAATGTTGTAAAGAATTCAAAAACATTGGCGCGATACACATGCGGAGCAGGTTAGAGATAATGAAAGTACTAAAATTCTAAAGTCTCAAAAAAATGATAGTAAAGATCGCATTAACGCAAACAAATGGGAATTATAACGGAACAGTGAAAAGAGATTGAATATATTGTTGGATTTAAACTTTAAGTCGGAGACTTGTAGATCGTCTAATTTGTGTTGCCATCAGGGAAAAGTAGTGTTTCTTCCCAATGAAGAGGCATTTCCGCGAGAATTCAAAGATTTGTTGTTTGATGAAAGTGAAATCCACATATGCGAGCGGCAGAGACGTGAAGTGGCTGGCATTTAGCGCAGGCCTTTGGGGGGGGGGGGTTGGCGAGCGAAGCCCCCTAGTTGTTAATATTATTAAGAAATTAAAATCAGTCTATTTTAATACTTTGGAATATTTTATGCCATTATTTGTTAATATTATATGCTAATTATTCAGTGTAAGTAATAGCATATATCATAGCTACCTTACCTCCAAACGTCTGTCTTTTTGTCCAAAAACACTTCTGTATATGAACAGGGTAATTTATGTAAGTTCATGATTCACATCATTTTAGATAACTTTCAAGAATATCATTTATTAGTGTGAATCTGGTAAGACTTTCTTTGCCACAGCAATCTCTAAAGTAACACAATGTCTGCAGTTAAGTTTCAAAAATACAGTATGTCCAGAGAAGGCAACTCAAAATGTAGTGCAGGAAAGTATTTGGTAATGGTTCTGCCAACAGAGGGAATAAAATTACAAATGAACTCACAAAAAATATTTAAAAAGCAGATGAAAAGCAAAAATTACCAAAGCCAATTTACATGGGTTTTATCACCTTTGTCTTGTTACAGTGCAATCCTATGGCATTCTGTAGATCGGGATGAAGTTCTGTTTGCTGTAATCTGTTGCTTATGCTCTCTCACGCATACTTGTTCTGAATTGGACATAAATTGCGTATTTTAATCACATATCTGGCCTGTTTTGGATTTGGATTTAACAACTGGACCCCAAGTCACCTGTAATATCCCCACTTTAACCCCTTTCTTCTTATTGTATCTAGTGGTGTCAGGCTGTGATATCTTTCACTGATACTGACCACAGGCTGACCACGCCAGGATTGACTGCACACGTCATTTCTCATTAACTGACTCAGAGACGGTAAACAGAGGGTACAGCAGTCAAGCAGGGAAGCAGGTACAGCACTCTGTATTCACTCATTAAAAATCTTAAGCATAAATGTCCTTAATTCCTAAAATGCTCCAGCCTAGTGAATACAAATGAGTGCAGGTTAACCTCAAATAAAACTTGGATAGAGAGCAACTCTGTTCATCAAAGGCGAGACACCCAATAGTGGTCAGGAGGAAGGTCTTTTTGCATTGCTTAGTGAGCTGGTCGGTCTTTCTGTAATATCTCAGCCAGGGATCCTCCCCTGTCTGGGGTTCTAATTCATGTTTCTTTAATTTATGTTGATTACAAGCATCATTCATTATTTTTGATTCTGTGTATGTATGTAAACTGTCTTTGTTATGTTTTATGTGTTTTGTGGGTGGTCCCCCAAGAGGAGGGGCTACCTGCCACTCACTGCCCTCTGGCCTATAACTCTGGAGTGTTTGCTGTATTTCTTGGCACAACATTTCAGATATGCTTAGGAGTGGTGAGTTCTTCTGCTTTTTGTGAATTCAGTGTGTTAGTGTATTTTAGACATTTCGCTCTGTATTTCGACTATTCTTGGGATTTTGTATTGGGACTATTTGTTGTATAGGATTGCCTTATTGTTTTGGGTAAATCCTATTGTCTTTGAGCTCAACAAAGCTTCATTGTTATTGAAGAACCTTTTTTGTGAGGAATAAATCTTTTATTTTGTAAAGGTTCTCCAAGGCTCTTTTTATGTCTAGCTGGATTTTTTGATGGTATTTGTCCCATTTAGTGGGCATTTTTTGGAAGTTCTTTTGAGATTTACTTGTTTTGATGACAAATTCTTCCATTACTCAATGTTTTTATCCATCACAACCGCATGAGAACGTACCTTGTGCTTTCACACACTCGGCCCATGCTGTCCTTTAACAGCCCTCTTTATCGGTTCTAGCTAGTCATGCTCAGCAGATGCTATAATGGACTAATTTGTAATTTAAGTACATTTAACCCTGAACTTTCCTATCTTTCTCTAGTATATTCTTCTCTAGTATATTATTACATGTCTAATCAACACATGCATAAGATATAGGAAACACACATTACATAACAATTCACAGACTATATTAGACCCCACATGAAAATTCAATGCACTCCTGCTAAATTTGTCCTGGCATTGATGATGCTTCCAAATATTTATGTATTGTAATTTTCACAGTCATCAGTACATAGAGTACAGATGTCAAAAATGTCCTGCTTGCAACATATTTTTATTTTATGAGTTAATGTTAATGCAGTTCGAATTCTGATCATTTTCTGCACAATTTCAAAAAAAAATAAGGTTTTCAAATAACATGGTAACTCAGATTGAGTTTAAACAGGTAAACTCAGCATAGAAATGACTTAGAGTTTTGATATATAAATTCACTCTAGCAGATTTAAGAAAAAAATTTACAACAGTTTCAGATTAGACAGATAAGCTTCAATTTGGACATTGACCCCAACGCACAGCATTGTAAAATTGCTTCACTATCTCATGCCTGCAGTTGTGAGCATTACACCAAGCTTCATCCAATGGAGCTTCAGCCAATCAACATCATATTCTTACTTTTAGATAGGCTCATGGTCATGTAGGGCCGAATTTAGACCTGTGACCTTACTTGTTCAAGGCCTTCACTAAAGCTATGCAGACCGTCTATGATGTAATTACTTTTATCAGTGAAGTCCACCCTTTGTTTTTAAACTGTGATGTTATTGTGGTTAGTAACTTTGGTTTTGCCTCTTAAATGAATGTGTTCCTGATAGCTGAAGTCCTTTATTATGTATGAAACTGTGGTCTGTTATTCAAACTAAATGTTCTTTTAGCGACTGTGCCATTTGTAATATGCAGTAATTGTATCTTTCAGCTTCTTCTGAATTATTTAGTGACAATGCAGTCTGGACAGGAGTGGATGGACTAACTTGGGGGCTCCTAGCCTGAGGCCTTCCTGTTAATATACAGTAAATGCCCACCTCTGTGTACCTTAACTGCAGATAGTAACCAATAGCAAGCATGAAATGCATGTCACTGTGTGGTACTTGATGCACACAACATTGTTTTAACATACCAATGTATCATTATATTATGGACCATAGAGATGTGCCCTGTGAAACACCAGTCTGGTTTTTAGAGCATCCACACGACATCAGCAACAGTAAGTGAAGGAATAAATAGTGTGATTCACTTGCAAACAACACAAAATGGGCGACAAAGTCACCTACTGCTGCCTGACCAGTCAACCCACAATATCCACAAAACCATAGGTCAATGCACAACACAAAATTGCACAATAGAAAAATATACCGTATATCCCTACCTTATAAGGTTTTTTTCTGGTGTCCTTTGCAGCAAAATCCTTAACGATTCTTGTGAAATCCAGTTGTTGAAGGGAATCACTTTCAAGGGACATCAGTGTTAGATGGTTGACTCTTTCCCATTGCACTATAGTTCTTTCATTAGTGCTCCTCATTAGCATTAGTGACAGGCAATCTGGAGTGGAGTGGCATATACTACCTTAGAAGGCTGGCGTCCTTCAACATCTGCAATAAGATGCTGCAGATGTTCTATCAGACAGTTGTGGCGAGCGCCCTCTTCTATGCAGTGGTGTGCTGGGGAGGCAGCATTAAGAGGAAAGACGCCTCACGTCTGGACAAACTGGTGAGGAAGGCAAGCTCTATTGTTGGCATGGAGCTGGACAGTTTAACATCTGTGGCAGAGCGAAGGGCGCTCAGCAGGCTCCTATCAATTATGGAGAATCCACTGCATCCACTTAACAGTATCATCTCCAGACAGAAGAGCAGCTTCAGCGACAGACTGCTGTCACTGTCCTGCTCCATTGACAGATTGAGGAGATCGTTCCTCCCCCAAACTATGCGACTCTTTAATTCCATCCGGGGGGGTAAACGTTAACATTTAACATTATACATAGTTATTGTCTGTTTTTCACCTGCATTATTATCATTCTTTAATTTAATGTTATTTATTGTATCAGTATGCTGCTGCTGAAGAATGTGAATTTCCCATTGGGATTAATAAAGTATCTATCTATCTATCTATCTATCTATCTATCTATCTATCTATCTATCTATCTATCTATCTATCTATCTATCTATCTATCTATCTATCTATCTATCTATCTATCTATCTATCTATCTATCTATCAAACATTGTCCAGACTGGCACCCCACAATCAAATAGACACCAACTATTCTTCAATGCACATATACATCTTATTCCCTATTAATTTATAACTAAAGCCATGTGGTACACTCAGGTTCTCAGGTTCAGTCCTGCACCCCAAGCAGCAGGTTTTTACCTTTTTACTTTTTAATTGATTAATTTTTTAGGGCTGTATTCCTTCTCTTATAATATCATAGTTACATCTATGAGCACTTAAGAACAATCAGCAGTTTTTCAATTTCTTGAAATGTTTAGCTTTGTTTTGTCTTTATTCATTAGGTGACTTTTTGTCTTGAGGTATGTCAGATTTGCCGATCGCAGTTGCTGATCACGTCACTGTACCAAATCACATTTACTGACTGGAGACGGCCATCCTTGTCCCTTTTTCTGACAGCCAATAGCACGCTTCCTGACAGAGTCGCTGCTGTTCCGGCACTGTGTGAAGGGCTAATAGCTGTGGTGCATTCAGCCGCAGTCTCAGCTGTTTTTTCTTGTTTACATTCTGTTTTAATACACAAAATACATGACATCAGCCAAATGAGTGTCTATTTGTGAGGTGTAAAACGCTTGTGATCCTTACTCCTTGTCGCTGCATTCTATGTATTGTACTTTCAATTGAATGCTCATTGGTTCTCAACTCTTGAATAAAAACAGCCCACCCCTTTGACCAAAGTGAAAATCAAACCTGTTAGATTGTACCCAAGCCTATTGCAGATTAGTTGGTCTCAGCCGTTGGGTATGTCACATTAGAAGATCGGCTTCATGGTAGTGCCCCACTAACTGTCTCTGACTGGCTAAGATTAAATAAATGAAGGCTATGACAGAAAATCGGTGTAAAACTCATCTAATGTGGTATAGACTTTTTTGTATTAAAATACTGGGAACAGATGACTATCACAGTAGACCCCAGGGCCAACATCAGTGATCAGCAAAGGAGAGCTACTTCAAAGCTATAATACATTTGTGTCCTTATTGGTAAATGTGTTAAAAAATAACCAGAACATTAAAAAGAACACAATATTTTAACCAACACACAATTTCATGCTTTGTTCAGTAAATATTTAGCATAACCAGCTTGTTATTTCTGGATTGATACCAAAAAAGACTTAAACTTGGAAAGCAGGAGTAGGAGTCCAATTAAAAGAAGCTGGTTTGGAGGAAATCCTGCAGCCACAAGGAGCCAATCCAGGACTGAACTTAGAAACCGCTGGTATGGAAGACTCACTGCCCTAGTGGCACAGCCTGTGCAGATGCCACCCTGTCACTATGCCTCTCAGATACTCCTGAAGCTGCTCAGTTCTTCTTCTGCTCTGCTGCATTGCAGATGCTGCTCTTACAAAAAAATCATTTGTGAGGGTCTAACATGGGCAAAGTGAGGTCCTAACTAAATGTATGTTTAAACTAAACTAATGTTACCTCCATTCCATGTGTCTGAAAAGCTAGAGTCCTTGTAACATAAAGTACAGTATAAAACAGTTTAGATACATGACAGAAAATAAAATGAAAGAGAAATCTTCTGACTATGACAAGCTTTGGACTTCAAGCTCTGAGGTTGTGGGTTCAAATCCTGCTGGTAGTGACACTTTGTGACTAGTAAATCACTTCACCTTTCTGTGCTCCAAATGACAAAAAATGATGTAACCAAGTGGATCTCAAATGTTGTAAGTTGCTATTTATAAAGGGGTCAGCCAAATTAGTTAATAATAATAACTACTGTCTATATTGCCTCATAGCTCCAAAGCACTGAGTTACACAGCAGCCATAGCACATTCACTTCAGAGCAGGTCATCCACCTGAAGCTAAGCCTGTTCAGGCCTGGCCAGGACTTGGACTTGAGAGACTACATAAGAAAAGATTGGGTCCCTGCTGGAAGAGGTGTTGGTGAGACCAGCAGGGGGAGCTTACCCTGTGGTCTGAATACCCCAGTGCGATGATGGGGACACTGTGTTGTAAAAATGGTGTCATCCTTCAGATGAAATATAAAACCAAGGTTCTGACTCGATGTGGTCATAAAAGATCCTCGGACATCCTTCGCAAAGAGTAGGGGGTATCCCAATGTCCAGGCTAAATTGCCCTCCATGGCCTGGTCATTCTGGCCCCCTAATCATCCCCTGTCTCTAATAGGCTAAGTGTTTCTGTCTCTCACCCCACTTAATAGCTCATGTGTGGTGATTATATTGGTTCAAAAGTGGCTACTGTGGCATCGTCCAGGTGGATGCTGTACGTTAATGGTGGTTGAAGTGGCTCCCCCCTCACTATGTAAAAGCACTTTGAGTAGCAAGAAAAGAGTTGTATAAATGTAAAGAATTACTGTTATTATTATATTGTTAACACGTGATGTCTCTAACCTTTCAGTTTTACCTTCACCATTACATAATACATTATTTACTATATATTAGGGGGTTTTGCCCCCTGCTCGCTTCGCTTGCCAACCCCTGGTCAGCGCTACGCGCTAGCCTCTTTGCGGTTCTGCCACTTGCATATGGAGATTTAGATGTACAATTTAAACAGATTTAATTTGATTGCATTTCGTTTCTTTCTCTCTATTAAATAAAATGACTTTTTTCGAATGTTTGGCTCTGAGATTTGTTAATTGTTTTTGCCAAAGCTATTCTAACAGGAAACTGTTAACATTTTAATACAAATGGCATATGAAAATCTCCTTTGGTGTCTAAAGTTATCCATTACCATTCCACATGATCACCACCAACTGTCTGTTATTATGCATTTAACCATTTTGCTGTGTTACCGATCGACTTTTTTGGCGTAAATTGGTTTGACTTCCTCATTTCTCGGTGCTAGGATTGCCCATTTACTAATTTTTTCTGTTGATAATCCTTTGTAATGAAATTCTTCAATAAGATTTGGACATAATATGTCTTCTTTAATTGGGAACTTAAAGTGAGGAAAACGTTAAAATTTATAAGAGCTGAGAGCGCAGGAAGTGTGTTTGGCGAAACCATTCACAAGACTGAGAGGTGAGTGTATTATGGTCTTGTTTGAAAATGGTTGCTAGGAAGGCGTGACTTTTTAAAATATCATGGCAATAATCTCGTCTCGGGGGACTTGAAAAAATCTTTTCCAAAAATTCTCGTCTCATCTCTGTTGTGATGTGAGATTTTACATATAACTTGATGAATATTTTGTACTGTATATTTTTATTTGTAATTTAGACAAAGCAAAGTAATTTAGTGTTTACCAACCAAGAATGGGTCTGTTTGAATTTTACGATAGGATTTGGGGGATGTGTGTTTTAAACCAGTTTGGCAAGTGTTTCTTTGCTAAAGTCATTTCAACCCCCCCTGCAAGTAGGCTAAGGTGTACTTTAACATATGGTTTGGGGGCAGGTGTTAAGATGTTCTATTTCCCCATTGGTCTGAGGTATGGCTGTTTGGAATTGGCTTGTCTCAGAGGCCTTTAAGTACCATGATATCCTATTGGCTCTCGGGGTTGGACAGAACATCTATAAATGTATGTGTTTAACCTCAGTATCTCTCTCTTACCAACCAACATATGATGAAGAAGCATCTCTCTTGCTAACCTGTGATGATGAAGAGAACACAATGAACAGCACAGCTCAGCAGCCATTTTGAACAGACATGTGACTGAAAGCTGAGCATCAATGATGCCTTAACTAGAGACATTTAAGTAACCAGAAGACTGTGTGCTACCTGAAATACATATCATCATTTAATCAGGTTGTATGGTTGCCAATATTCAAATGTACTTTGCATTTTGTTATTATTTATGAATATTATCAATAATACATTGCTTAAACTGTAACTTAACTTCTGCTTGCCTTTTTACTACATCTAATTGCCTGAGGTTATAGATATAGAAGGGAAGGTGGGGATAAGTTATATACAATAATACCTTATAAACAGTGGAAAGTCTGTGAGATTAGGCATTCTAAGGCTACATATTAATAATACAATAGGGGAAAGTAGAGCAATATATATTACTCTACCGAGACAAAACAATCTCCTAAAAAGTCTCGTTGCGTCGAAAGATTTTTTTATATAATAGAGAGATATAAACATTAATAATACAGACTTATAATATTAGAAAAAACTGTTTTAATGAGTTCACGCAGCCCAACAAGGTTGTCAATCCTAGTTATCTGCTTTCTCCCAAATGTAAAGGATTTCAGTTTTAAAGGAGTATAAAGTTCCACTATATCACATTTCTTGCTAATTTATTCCATGTGACTGTGGCTTAGCTTTCTGTGTGAAGAAAACTTTCTTATGTTTGCATGAAATTCGCCTTTAATAAGTTTCCTTTTGTGTCCATCTTGTTGAAAAACTCATTTTAAAATAACAGTTGGAATCAACTGTGCTAATTCCCTTCATAACGTTAAACACTTCCATCACATTATCTCTTAAGCCCCCTATGCTTAAAATGAAATGTTCAACTCGTTCCTCATACCATGCAGCACTGGGGTAAGCTTAGTTGCTCTTCTCTGGACTTTTCTGCCATCACTATATCTTTTTTGTAGACCACATATAGTGCTTCAGCTGAGGCCTCACCAGCATGTTGGACTGCATGTCCCCCTTGACTTGCACTACACACATTGTGATATATAACCTACTATTCTGTTAGCCTTTTTAGTGGATTTTTTACACAGTTGTGATGTAGATACTGATAAGTCCAATACATCTCATAAAGGTATACCTGTAGTTTCAAGCGTTAAATCTTCCAATGTGTGCAACATTTTTACATCCTGTGTGTAATACAGTACTTTACATTTATTTACAATCAGTGTCATCTGTCACAAATCTGCCCAAGTCTGTATTCTATCCAGGTCCCTCAGTAATGATTCCTCTGATACTAGTTATCTACCATTTCATGTAGTTTGGTATCAACTTACATGATTCTGGGCCAAAGGTTTACAGTTCAAAAGAGATTTCAAGATTCTTGTAGCTGTCCATGCCAGCTGGCTGTCATTTCATGAGAAGAAATCCAGAGAGTAACCTTACAGCCAGGGGCCCAGCCAAAGTGGAGATCACTCCTGTCTGCAAAAGAACACACTTAGACATGTTTCACTTGAAATGGTTCTCTAAAGGCATGAAGGTCATAAATGAAATTGTTTGTGATTGTGTGGGACCTGTAATTTTTCCATGCCATGGTAGTTTTGGTCTGCAAGTTATTTTGTTTGTGTGATAAAGACTGGCAGGTGCTGTCAATTCAAGGAGGGCCGTAAACTCATGGTGCTTATGGGCAAAATCACTCAAGTGCCACCATGTAGTGGATCCAAAAGCAGCAGGGAAATCCAGTCTTGGTTATTTCTACACTTGGTGGAAAGTCCCCTTTACTTGTTGATGAAAACTGAAGTTGGTTATATAAATTATTTCACTGTCTCAGTAATTCCTTTTTCTTGGTCTATACTTCTCACACATTATATGCAATTAGTTAATTTGCATATATATATTTTAATTTTATACAGTAACATTCACAGTAAGCACCAACACTAATGTGAAACTAGAACACAAGTTCTGCAAAAATAGAAGGAGGATATCTGATTGTAGAACTTAAAATTATAAAGAGAATGAATATTTTAAAATGAATTGCTCAACTAAAAGCTGGTCATTAATATACTGTAAAATAATTGCATATGCTGTTAAAATGCATAGATGGATGTTGTAAAACATTTCTGCACAGAGAAAATTATTTATGTACTAAACCAATTGGTGTCAAGAGTCCCAGTGCCAGGGCAAGCACCCAAAACCCAACTATTTTCTTGACCCCCTAGTAGTTCATAACCAAAGTGGACCAGTGGAGGCTGAGTGACACAGCAATAAGGCTGAAGGTGTCTGATGGGCAAGTTTAATCATGAAAACTGTCCATACCGCAGTAAATAAATAAATAAATAAATAAAGGAACATAAACATAGTGCATAAAATGGAATGTCATAAATAGTTAAAATCAGTTCAAAATCCATTAGCACCATCTCTATAAACGTTCCCTCTTTACACCAATGAAGCACACTCAGGCTCAGTCCATAAACAGCAACCACATCATTTATTTCTCCAGCTTAGCACTGAAAACTGCAAGCAATGGATTGTTAATCTCATTTACTCCATCCTTGTGCTGAAACTCCAAGGGCCACATCGGCCGCAATTCGTCACCTAGTGAACATCACTCGTCTCCAGTGCTCTGAGTAGGCAGCCCCAATTTCCATTTGGCCCTGAACTCAGCCACACCTGCAGCTCCTTCACTGCCATCTCAAGTTGGTACCCATATGGCTTAAACCACATTTGCCATTTCCCCCACATCCTTGATGTCATTGCAGGTTCAACACCTCTCCTCAACAAAAGAAACATCACTCTGCCCGGCCTCTCCACTTCTCTCATTCCTAAATCCCAAAACATTGACCACCCTTCCATTTCTCTGCTCTGGCAATCGATTCTTAAGCTATGCAGCCAATGAGAGTGCAACTACAATGATCACTCAATATAACCAGCTAATCCCCTATCAACCTGTCTTCAAACCTTCAAATGTCTCTATTTGCTAAGCTGCACCGTCATTTAAAGCCATACTTGCTCTTTCAAAATGGCCTTGTGACACAGACAGTTGGTAAAAGCATGGTTAGAATGTAGCGTCTTGGGGAGTTAACTCAATTTAGTTCCTAAAACACATTTGGCTTCTGCTGTTTTCCATACAGAACACAAAGACCTGTGGGTTGTGTTAATTGGTTACTCAATATTGGCCTTGTTTGGGTGTCTACAGAAGCATGCCATGT